>NC_041345.1:31311987-31396987 GCF_004354835.1 Perca flavescens
ACTTCTCAGCCTCCCTGGTAAAGTCTACTCCAAGGTGCTGGAAAGGAGGGTTCGGCCGATAGTCGAACCTCGGGTTGAGGAGGAACAATGCGGATTCCGTCCTGGTCGTGGAACAACGGACCAGCTCTTCACTCGCAAGGATCCTGGAGGGAGCCTGGGAGTATGCCCAACCGGTCTACATGTGTTTTGTGGATTTGGAGAAGGCGTATGACCGGGTCCCCCGGGAGATACTGTGGGAGGTGCTGCGGGAGTATGGGGTGAGGGGGTCTCTTCTCAGGGCCATCCAATCTCTGTACAACCAAAGCGAGAGCTGTGTCCGGGTTCTCGGTAGTAAGTCAGACTCGTTTCAGGTGAGGGTTGGCCTCCGCCAGGGCTGCGCTTTGTCACCAATCTTGTTTGTAGTATTTATGGACAGGATATCGAGGCGTAGTCGGGGTGGGGAGGGGTTGCAGTTTGGTGGGCTGTGGATCTCTTCGCTGCTCTTTGCAGATGATGTGGTCCTGATGGCATCATCGGCCTGCGACCTTCAGCACTCATTGGATCGGTTCGCAACCGAGTGTGAAGCGGTTGGGATGAGGATCAGCACCTCTAAATCTGAGGCCATGGTTCTCAGCAGGAAACCGATGGAATGCCTTCTCCAGGTAAGGAATGAGTCCTTACCCCAAGTGAAGGAGTTCAAGTACCTTGGGGTTGTGTTCGCGAGTGAGGGGACAATGGAGCGGGAGATTGGTCGGAGAATCGGGCGCAGCGGGTGCGGTATTGCATTCAATCTATCGCACCGTGCTAGATTTAAAAGAGAGCTTAGCCAGAAGGCAAAGCTCTCGATCTACCGGTCAGTTTTCGTTCCTACCCTCACCTATGGTCATGAAGGCTGGGTCATGACCGAAAGAACGAGATCCAGGGTACAAGCGGCTGAAATGGGTTTCCTCAGGAGGGTGGCTGGCGTCTCCCTTAGAGATAGGGTGAGAAGCTCAGTCATCCGTGAGGAGCTCGGAGTAGAGCCGCTGCTCCTTTGCGTCGAAAGGAGCCAGTTGAGGTGGTTCGGGCATCTGGTAAGGATGCCCCCTGGGCGCCTCCCTAGGGAGGTGTTCCAGGCACGTCCAGCTGGGAGGAGGCCTCGGGGAAGACCCAGGACTAGGTGGAGGGATTATATCTCCAACCTGGCCTGGGAACGCCTCGGGATCCCCCAGTCGGAGCTGGTTAATGTTGCTCGGGAAAGGGAAGTTTGGGGTCCCCTGCTGGAGCTGCTCCCCCCGCGACCCGACACCGGATAAGCGGACGAAGATGGATGGATGGATGGATGGGATAGATGTTGTATAAGTGGTGTGACGAAATTCAAACTGTAAATATACCCAAATTACGCCGAAAATGAAGCTAACTATCCGTGATTTGTAGCTACAAATAGCTAGAATTGAAGGGACAGACGCAGCTAACGAAACACCTAGCTAGTCTTCACAAATATTCATTAACTTGAACTTGGACACCATTGTTAGCTTTATAAGACCCTTAGGTAGATGTTGTATACGTGGCGTGACAAAATTCAAACTAAATATACTCGAATTACGCCGAAAATGAAGCTAACTATCCGTGTTTTGTAGCTACATATAGCTAGGATTGAAGGGACAGCCGCAGCTAACGAAACACCTAGCTAGTCTTCACAAATATTCATTAAATCGGACACCGTTGTTAGCTTTATAAGACATTTAGTTAGATGTTGTATAAGTCGCGTTACATGTGTGTAATATATGGTAAGAGATTGCTGGTGTAACAAGCTCACTGACCGCGCGCTCTCACTCTCACACAGAGGGGAGTTGCAGGCCCTGGAGCTCTGTCAGGGCAGTGGCATTTGGTTGTCCATTAGCCCAAGAGATGGTGACTTTGCACGGGTATGGAGTGCTGTGGGCTGCCAGTCGTGACGGAGCTCCAAGTCCCTCATAGCAGGCCAGGGTCTGTGAAGGAAGGCAGGCCGGGCAGCGAGGCAGCACCGGCCCTGAAATCCGACACACAGTCTTACCAAATTTGCAATTTTCCATAAATTTTTTCGTAAAACGGCCCATATTTGAGCTTTATATAGTTGATTTCTCGCTTAAAAAAGTCTCAGAAGTGAATTTAATAACGAAATAGCCCGACAAACAATGTGTAACTTTGCAGTGTCTGAAATATGAGACCTGCTGTCGAGTCTCCCATGTGTTTCTATGTAGTTTGCTCAAACCAATCAGCGCACACATCATTCTGAATATTCATGACCATACTATATTTGGAAGAAAAGGTCTTGTTCCAAATAGAGCCATATTCACAGTTAAGGGCCCAATAAAATAGCAATCGGGCAATTTTCAGCCCAACCAATGTTACATACCCCATTAGGAGACCTTAAGGAACAGTGTAAAATACCCTATATAATCATTCTACCCCCCCTTTAATTAACCCACAGTGGAGGACATTTTCAGTGATACTGCACCAAAAGGAAAGTGCAATGACAAAAGCATCAGTAAAAATGCAAGAATAAAGCAGTTAAAATTATTCAGTATACAGACAGTTTAATAATACGGTATTCACAGTATTGCACAGAGAAGTTATTGATATTGCATAATAAGGTGTACATTGATGTTGCACGTTCAGATCAACATGTCCTGGATTTCTTTAAGTTACCCGGCTTCACCTAACCTAACAGCCGCGGTCCCGCATCAGCTGTCACAACGGTGGTTATCAACTAGTTCAACCAACCCAGGGTTTCCCAATCCAGCCATGCCTGTTCACATAAAAGAGGTGATGTTTGTACAACATGACCAATAGCCACATATTTACATAAGAAGAGCAAACTATAATTCTACATAAATATGAAGAACACAGACACGGTTTTACAGGCAAAACGCAATACAGTCGCTGCTTCCTAAAACAGTACAGCTGGCAAAAAAAACAGGCGACGCTGTGCGTAAATCACAACATCAATATCACTTCCCCATCAGTCAGGCACAAGATCTGACCATAATTACACTTGTGCTTTCCATAAACTGCCGTTGCTTTAGCCTATTATTTCAATTGCAACCCTGGCAGTGGAAGTGATCATGAGAGCAAATAAAACATATAAAAACATAATTCAAACCTTCTTCTTCACACGGCTCAAAAAGCCAAGAAGCCGATATGTAATTCCCTTCCATTAAAATCTATATACTCTTTCATGAATATACCCATAAGGGAATGTTAACAGGGTTGTCGGACTCTAAATGTTTTTATATGAGCGCACCCCTCTCTCCCCCTCGCTCTCTCCGTGCACCGAGCTCCGCCTGATCTTTTATAAGAACGGTGACGCCGTTATCAATCGACTATTGATTGGTCAGTAGGCTAGGCGGTGCTTTTACACCGGTTGATCTCTCATCTTCATCATAACCTGCTCCCGACCAGGTTAGGCGTCCAGCATAAGTTACCACGGCGATTGAACCCGGTAACAAGTGATCCATCTTCGTGATAAAGAAAATCCTGGTGAACCTGAAGTTACCTCGTTAACCCCAAATCTTGCTTCGTAGTCCAGGCCTCTGGCCTCATATTGAAAGCATGTTTACCTTAGTAAAAGTGCCAAACAGCAGCTCCATTACCTTGTTCTAGTTCTGCCTGCAGAGCCTGGTAAACAATAAAGGTTTGGAAATTTATTTTTTATGTATTATTATTTTATTGATTTTATTTTTTAAGTACTTGAATTTACCTGGATTATTTTAATTTAAGCTATTTTTTTATTAATTAATTAATTTAATTTATTTATTTTATTGATTGGATGAACTATAATTTGCCTAAAGATGTATTGTTGATGTATTTTTGTCCGTCTGATTGAATGCCTGTGTTAAAAAATAAATCAGACGTTACTCAAGAGTTACTCAGTACTTGAGTAGTTTTTTCACCAAGTACTTTTTTACTCTTACTCAAGTAATTATTTGGATGACTACTTGTTACTTTTACTTGAGTCATATTATTCTGAAGTAACAGTACTTTTACTTGAGTACAATTTTTGGCTACTCTACCCACCTCTGGATAGGGTGCATGTGGTCTACTTAGCAGTGTTGATTATAAAGTCTGACAGCAGCAGGAAGGACATGTGGTATCTCAGCCCGGTCTCATGGCAGTTCGTGTAAATGTGACATTATTGTAATCTATTGATACGTGTTCACGGAGACGTTTTTGTCGGTTTTTACGTGGCGGACAACACGGAAATGTGAAGTAATGTATTTCAATGGGAAGCATATTTTGTGGCCACAGCACAAAAATGGTAGGGAATAATATAAAAACCCGAAAATCCGCGTAGTTAGGTTGGTCGGGGTGGTGGATGGGTCAAACAACACAGGACCTTCACCCGGGCGAGCGGGGATCGCGTTTTTGTCCCGTGTGTTACTGTGGCGCGTCTCCCGGCATTTAAGGCGCCCTTTCCTTGTAAGGTTTTTCCTAAACCCAACCTCCGCCATCCCGGCATTTAAGGCACCCTTTCCCCGTACCCAGGGTTGGGTATTTCTCCTTCACTGCACATTAGGGTTACATTTGAATACAAAATGTAACCTAAGTACAACTTCCAAAGGGTTACAATATTTACTGTTGATAGATGGATATGATTTAATAATAGTTTATTACCTACCCATTTCAAAGTCTGTGTAGGTCTTCTTCTTTGGCTCCTTCTTCTGGAATCATTAGTGCCTCTTCCTCTGAGCAGGCCAATTCAGCAGTGGTTGTCAAATCAGTTTTCAAACTCTTTCCTCTTATCTGAAAGAGATTAATATACAGAGGTAATTAATAATTCAAGTACAATGTAATAGATAGAGAAAGTCTAGGACCCCTTGAACACACAGGGGGTTGAAAAATAGAGCAACACATTACAATTATGATTGGCACTGCTCCAGCCCCAAATACTAGATAGATTTGGATTACAAGTGTGTAATTTGCATCTTGCAACAAACTAATATGACAATAACATACCTGACTCTTTTCACTTGTTTATCAGGCTTAAACACACAACTATTATTGTGGTATGATGTCCTTCATCTCTGCATTTCCGTCTCTCCCAACTCCTGCCCACGTTTTCTGATCTTCCACTATACATCATACCAACATAAAAACAGACACACTATGTGAAAGCTACTATCAAAAAATACTGCTCTTTGTGAGGATGCAGTATTTTTAGTATTGCAAACTGATATTTTGTAGAAGATGATGATATTCTTAGCAAGAACCACCTTTTTAAAGTGTAACGTGCAGGTTAACCACCACAACCAATTAATATGTAAATAAAGTGCTCAATATGTATATATTTAAATATTTGTCTTAAATTTCTGCGAATTTAAAATAACATTTATTGTTTTTTTTTCAAAGGTAGCATGTTTTTTACATTGACTGGGTGATGATGTCATAAGAATTAGTAGCAACCCATAGCAGGTACATAGACAGGCCAACAACGGGACAATTTTATCCATTTTCGCCATCTTATTCATCACTAAATTCACTTCTGACAACGTTATAGGCGAGAAATTAACTGTTTAGATTTTGAATATAGGCAATCTAACTTTATTTAGGTATTCATATCTTCAAGGACCACACGGAACGTCAACAACTTCATTTTTTGTCTAAATTGAAGAAGACTAAAACAATACTGAATTTATAGCTTCAAAGAGACATTTCTATTCTAGGTAGGATTCTTTTGAATAAAGCAGAAGGGATTTCAAGATTTGGCTTGCTCCCTTTAGATATTGTATCACAAACAAAGTTAGGGAATTACATTTGAAAATATTACATAATATATATCCTACGAACCTGTTCGTCTCGAAATTCATGCCTGTTGATAACTATTGTAGTTTTTGTAAAACAGAACAAGAGTTGTTAACCCATCTTTTTATGTAATTTTGTAAACCCTATTCCAGGTTGAATTTGACATGTACTTTGAGTCTCTTAAGTTGGTATCCAATAAGAAAGCTATATTAATCCAATAAGAAAGCTATATTAATATCTGACAGATAAGCTTGTGCTTACGCGCTCAGGTACCTACGTTTCGACATTCAACGTGTAAAAAAGGGGGCAAATTTACTGGTCGCACATGTGCGACTGGATGTAAAATTCAGTTGCACACTCAAATTTTGGTCTCAGTCTGGAGCCCTGCTGTATAGGCCTATGTTAGTTTAAACACTGACACTTTTCAGCTAGCCAACAGGCTAATCGCTAGCATGTTCGGACATTGGATTTCATTGTAGCCTTGCCAGGTAGCTAGTTAGCTAGGCTACTTGCGCATTTGTTTGATTACATGTTTTGTTGGCAAACATTGACGCGTGTAGCAACACGGATTGTTGTTTATATGTCACACGAACTTAAACAGGGCAAACACACCACCAAATAGACCACTGCACTGCATAGTTTAAACACTCAAAATGATTTAGCTAGCCGACAGGTCACCCGCTACCATGTTCGGACATTGCATTTCATTGTAAGGATAGCAAGGCAGCTAGGCTACATAGCCAGGTTACCAGAGCATTTATGAGCTAACATTTTACAGATGGTTTGCTGCTGTGCATTTTTACCGCCCCTGTCTTCTGACAGGGCAAATTTTGCGGTCTTGCCCCCGAGGCAAACTTTCTCTGGCCGAAATTCGCAAGGTGTTTCGCTGTGTGGAACCCTACCGTTAGCATCTACTCCCAAGCCACGCCTACCCTTTACAGACAGACAGTGAGACGATCAACTCAACAATTGTGTTTTATTGTCATTTCAACCATATACACGAAAAAAAATGTTTCACCGTGGCTCAAGTGGTGTTACACATTTAAAACATGCTTTTTTTGGCCACAGCTGATACATTATCCGGACTTCTTTCAGTGGATTGATTGATAGCTCCAGAGTGAACAGAACTGTGTCCATGGCAACGCTCTGCTATGCATGGCAACGGTGTGTTATCCTTAGCAGCGGTCTGTTATCAAGAAATAACAGACCGCATTCTACATTAGAATTCAACCAAGCCATGTAATAAAAGAAGGCTAACACATAGCTACTAGCATTAGCTCTTGGTGGGCTGTGGTATAAACATCAAGTATAAACACAGCTGTACATTTGCGTGGGACCAGCAGTTAGCAGTTAGTTGGATACAAATCACCTCATTTCTGCAACAGGCAGTCCGGGGTAACACAGCCCACCTCCACTAGAAGTCTTACCCGGTAACAGAGCAGCAGGCTGGATTGTCCACAGCAATAAAAAATTTTTTTCTAAAATTTCCGTCGGGATGAACAGTTTCTGCTCCTGCTGAAAAGCTAAGCGAGGATTCAAGATGGCTGACACTCGTTCTTTCCTCGGCAATCTCCGGAAAAAGCCGACAGAACAACCCCCTTTGGGCTATGCGGAAGTGGCTCCTTATACTGGCTGTAGTCTTTTGCCTCTGGGCAAAAAAGCCGCAGATGACGCAAAAATCGTCATTTTGCGTCATCTGAGGCTTTTTTTCCAGACCCACAATACAGAGATCTCCCCTCTCAGGGGGACATGAGGGAGGGAAGCACGGTCATTCAAAAATACTACCGGGTTTCTACTGATACAAAGCTTAATGCTAAATCGGTGAAGTTTCCCTTTAAGTTCTCTGTACTCCCTGTCGTCCCCATCTGTGATGATGCCAACAACTGGGGAGAGAGATTTGTGGGTCCATGGATGGGCTCACCAGGGGGCGGAAATGGACCAGGAACAACCTTTCCAGAGTCTACATCAGGTGGGATGTCAGTGCCACGGGCCTGTAGCTGTTGAGATCCCTGGGATGTGTCTTTGGCAGATGTCTTCCAGAGCTGTGGCACCCTCCCTAGCTTCAGGCTCAGGTTGAACATGTGTCCCACTATCCTGCACAGCTGATCTGCACAGGACGTGAGAAGCCAGGAGCTGAGGCCATCAGGGGCCGCTGCTTTCCTCACCTTGATCCTCCGTAGTTCACTCCTCACCTGGTCTATTGTGAAGGACACGTTGGGGGAGGGGTGCTGTGTGTTGGATGAGGTGGGCTGTTTGTTGAAGTGATGGTCGGGGAGTGACAAACCCCAGGTCATTCTGCTGCCCGTTTCAGGGTAAGCACTCTACCAACCAGATGGGTAATTTGAGTCCGACTGCCGGCAGTTCCCGCCCCGCCAATTATACATGTCAAATTGGCCAAAATGAAGGCCGCCGACCTTTCAGACAAGGGCGACAGCACGGAACACACCAAACAGACTTGAGTCACTGACCTCGCCAGACTATCCAACGGCCGATTTTCGGCTCTGTGTGTCCGGGCCTTAAGGCTTCACAAACCTCATCAGACCATCTCTTCACAGTGCGTGGGACAGCTGGCTGCTTGCAGACCAGAGGTTTGTACCAGGGCAGGTGGTGGATAAGGGTTTTGGTCTGATCTTCCCAGGCGAGGAAGAGGAGATGGGTTATATGCCTTCCTAGTGTTGGCAAAAAATAAAGCCAGTGTGTTATTGTCTCTGGTGGGGCATGTCACATACTGGGTGAATGTAGGGAGATTGGAGGATGGAGAGGCATGGTTGAAGTCACCAGAGATGAGAAAGAGGGCCTGTGGGTGTTGTGTCTGTAGCCTGTTTGTAGCTCAGTGCAGGACATCACAAGCTGAGTCAGCATTAGCAGAAGGGGGGATATACACTGCTATCACAATAACGTGAGAATTCCTTTGGGATGTAGAATGGCCTCATGCTAACGGCTAACAGCTCAATGTCCCTGCTACAGAGTTGTTCTGTGATAGAGATGCAACCAGGATTACACCATCTATCATTAACAAACATGGCCAGCCCTCCTCCTTCGGCGCTGGCGTGAGCTCTGTCAGCCATGTCTCCATAAACAGCATGACGCTACACTCCTGATATTCCCTCTGGTGCCGAGTCAGCGCCACCAGCTCGTCCATCTTATTGGGGAGAGATCTTACATTCCCCATAATGACCGAGGGAAGGACTGGTTTGTAGCGATGTTTGTAGCGATGTTTCTTAGCGCGAAACTCAGCCCCGGCTCGGCATCTCCTTCTCCTTCTCAGTTCACAGGGGACATCGGGTCTATCTGGCAGGACCGCCGTGTTTCGGAGGACTAACAGCTGATCATTGGTGTAAACAATGGAATTGCTGCGCGTGGACTCAGTTGCCGACAATGAATAAACTTGCGCAGACAAAGTTGAACCGGTGTTTTTAGTGTTCATGGTTAGCAGATATGTGTATAGTAAAAGTACTCTTACAAAAAGGTGAAAAAGTTAAAGAAAGAATTTCCCAAAAAGGTCCCATGGCATGAAAATTTCACTTTATGAGGTTTTTTAACATTAATATGCATTCCCCCAGCCTGCCTTTGGTCCCCCAGTGGCTAGAAATGGTGATAGGTGTAAACCGAGCCCTGGGTATCCTGCTCTACCTTTGAGAAAATGAAAGCTCAGATGGGCCGATCTGGAATCTTCTCCTTATGAGGTCCTAAGGAGAAAGGTTACCTCCCCTTTCTCTGCTTTGCCCGCCCAGAGAATTTGGCCCACCCATGAGAGAGAGACATCATGGCTTTCAAACGAGCAAAGTGGCAGTTGGTCAAGGCCACACCCCCACCCTCCACCATGCAACAAGATGGACGATGATTTCAAGAAAAGTAAAATGAAAAAAATAAATATTAATACCATGGGGGGATAATGGCTAGGTTCGTGATTTACGACAGCAGGTAATCATTAATAACTTGACAGCACTTAAATGTGTATTCTTAAGAAGTTCAAGAACAATGCTCATGCATTTCCTGTATTTCATCTTTATCAGGCAAAACATTGGCTTGGTGGCCAATTAAGTTCTAAAAAGAAAAAACTGCATTAAAACAATGCAGTCTTCAGAAAGTAAAAAAAACTGACGTGCCAAAACGCACCTCTCAATAGATCAGTGTTTGATGGGGTAAATGACCATTTACTTTGTGTGTGTATGCCAACTATACACAACAAACAGGTCCCGTAAGATTTGATTTTTAGCCCATTAGTGGCTCCTAAAGGCGGTGTGCTGAACCCCTCTGGAAAGGAAGTTTGTTCACACCTGCATGGGTTAGTCAGATGATGACATCTCGACCAATGGGGTGTCACTGCCAGCAGAGGTGTGAAGAAAAACAAGCATCAACAAATGATGTAATCATTACTGAACAGTGATGCGTTTTCAGCTGATTTTGTGTCTGACATGAGTACAATAATTTAATCAATCGGAATTTTTTAGATTTTTAATAATAAAAATGGATTCAATTAGCATGTGTAATGTGAGAGGGGTTGCTGCCAGTCAAAAATCCACAGAGAATTGTCTCCCAACTGTGCTGTGTCCTCACAGCTCTTCACTGTTTTTTGGGGGGGTTTTAAAGCCCCAAACTGTGTTTTGTTGCACTGTTGCAGCTCTAATAATAATAATAATAATAATAATAATTCAATACATATATATCATGCTTTATCATAGACACTCAAAGTGCTTTTTGGGGGGGAGGGGTGAAGGGGCAGGCGCCAGACACTCAGCACATATCATTTCAGGACTCTAAAAGACCTGACACACCAACCCAATGGCCGACCGTTGGCAGAAAAGATAGTCGGACTGATCAGTCGGCTCCCCGAGGTCCAAAAAGTGCCTCAGAACACACTGAAGCGACGCCGACTTGAGCGTACGTTCTGCGCGTCAAGGCTGGCTTCTCCAGCTGACCAATAATGGCGGCTTGTTTGAAATAAGATATCGTATTTTACGAAAATAGTTCACTAAAATGTGTTTCTGAAAACATTTTAAGCGACAAATAGGCCATACAGTTGCTGAATCTGTCTTCATTTCAGATTGACAAAGGTCAGTTTAAAAGATTTTCCTCAGATTTTGAGTGGCGTTTGTCACTTATACCGCTCGCCATTTCCGGGTAAGCAATCCACCAATCAGATTGGTGATTGAGTCCAACTGCCTGCCCTCCGACCCAGCAAGTCAGGTCGGCCAAAATGAAGGCTGACTGCCCCTCTGAAGGAAAACGGAATACACCAAAGAGACTCCAGTCACCGACCTCGCCAGACTGTCCGATGGCCAATTATCGGGTTGGTGTGTCAGGGCCTTAAAACCCTACTGAATCAAAGACTTTGGTGCGACTCAGCAGATAATAAAGACTGGCTGGTGAATAAAGTGGATGATTTAGCAGGTTAAGAGGGTCAGGGTTAGGGTTTATGTGCTGCCAGAGTGCACCAAAATGTACGGACGGGGCTATGGCAATTGAGCAAAACATTAAATAAGGACACAAAATATAAGAGCGCCAATTTATGTGTAAGAAAACAGGTTTGGGTCTTACTAACGATAGGGCGTCAGTTTATGAAATGCTCCTCTGGATCATATAAGAGGGTAGTGATAAACAACCTAAATTGTCATTGGTTTGGAAGACTTGTTGGACCCTTTACAATCCTACTTTTTCTGGTTCTGCATCTTTTGGCCAAGGGTACACATTCAGTATTATTTTGTAGTGCTAAACAACAAGACTACACCAGCCAAATTCATTCAGACTGCAAAGGAAAGGACAAATGGGTGGTGGGAAGGCCCAAGGGTTGCTGACTGTTAGGCTATGTTAGCAGGCCGAGAATCAGAATAGTTAAAAGTCAGCAGGGAATCAAGCAGAGGGCTGAGAATACAGCTATTAGAAGGTAATATATGAAGTTGAAGCTAACTCTGACAGCTGTAGGGCAGCTAACATAAACTTTAACTGTCTCCATCAAGCTCCCAGCTAACATTAAGCTCCTATAACTTGCGATGCAGTTAGTGACACTGGAACAACCATGAGCATACAGACACGTCTGCCCAAAGATGAACCACATGTACATCATAGTGAATACCTTTTAAACACTTTTTGTGCTTACACAGCATGAGACATCTATTTAAGTTGGAACAGTTTACTCTTAAACTACACCTTTTATGGCACTTGCTCCTAATACATTCTCACATTCCTGGCTCCAATTTCTCTGTGTGAAAGTTGTACCCAAACTCATAATAGATTCTACACATTCCTGTGGGTGAAGGTTGTCCCCAGACTACGCTTCTTGTGTAGTACCCTACATACAACATATAAAATACACTTGAAACATGTAGGCTGAAATATCCAACCTATCAGTTAGGAAACAAGGTTGAGCTAACTAATGGTAACATAAGCGTTTTGGCGCTGTTTATGTTGATTTTAAAATCACGTTGAAACTATTTTCCATCCTTCTTCTGATTTCCAGCTGCAGCCTGTCACTCCCCCCTGTCACTAACGTAACGTTAACTCCGTGATGTTAAGACCTCACAATGCCTTGTGTTTCTCACTCCCACTAACTTAGTGTTCATCAGACGTGACATTACACAAGCATTTTGTTTTCACGTGCGGGTAGGCCAAGGCGAAAAGAGAGAGATTAGCTAACATTTGCCAACATAATTATTTAAAAAAATAAAAAATCACATTTGAAAAGTAATTTCAGCATTCAAATAGTATTGATTTTTTTACTATTCAAATTATTTTCGACTTTCGGAATTCGTTCCAACAGCCCTAATGGACAGTCTGCAGGGAGTGAAGCAGAGGGACCTTAGGATACGTTCTGTTCTGCCACTGCTGATTCGAGCAAATGCTGTATGTCGTGGGTATCATAGCAACCTTTGTATCCAGTTTCCTTTTTAGAATGACAATAGATTACCACCACCTGCTGGTATTTATTGGTAGTTATTTCCAGGGGCAATTCTAGGATCTGACCTTTGGGGTTGCTCAGCCCCTAATGAAAAGTTAAGCTAGGGGTGTCCGGGGACATGCCCTGTAAGATTTTCTTTTTTTTAAACCCTTAAATCATAACTTCTTGTGAGTTTTGGGGAAATAAATAGACAGATTGAGACATGCAATTATGACAAACTATCAACAGATTCAAGGCATCTGCTGTGAAAAAAGATGGCAACTACAAAGCATGATTATTGCAGCACACATACCCAGGGGTTGCGGACTGGGGGGAAAAAGGGGACTGAGTACCCAGGGCCCTCATATGAGGAGGGCCCAAAAAGATGCTATAATTAATAGCTGTGGATGCAGGGAGGGGCCCATAGAAAATGCCTTTCTACAGCGCCCAGAATTTTGAGCTACGCCCCTGCACATACAGTACCTTGAACTAGTAAAATAAGCCTTAACATATTTTTAGACAGGATTATTCATGTTTTTTTCTGCTGTTAATTTTCAACTTTTTCATTTACATCATTGATAGAAACTGATTTGGTTATACAGCTAAATGATGAATGATCTAATCTAATAATGCCTCTGAACCAGATGGGGAAAATCCAACATCTCTTTTTCTTAAGAGCCTAGTCCTCCATGAAATGCATATGTAAATATAATGTGAATGGAATATTTTAAGTGTTTTAAATGTTTTCGCCCATACAATATATGTCCACTTTCTCACCTAGTTCTTCCAGGTCCCTCTCTTTGTCCACTCTTTTTGTCCACTCCACTGTTTCTGAAAACATTTTCAGCGAGAAATAGACCATGCAGTTGCTGAATCTGTCTTCATTTTAGATCAACAAAGGTCAGTTTAAAAGATTTTCGTCAGATTTTGAGAGGCGGTGAGCCGACCGCTCCTCAACGGTGGTGTGTGGAGTGCTGCAGATCACGTCACCTATATTTTTGTAAGAGCTACACTGAAGTTGTTAGTTTGATAAATGCAAGTTATTTCAATTGTTATTCTGTAATATTTCAATCTTCATGTGCTAAAAAGGGAACATATTTTCCTGTAAATGGCGATACACACTATTTTTTTTGCCAAATAAATGAAAAGCTTGTTGAAATCATCGTCTTCCCTCTTGCTGTATCATAATGTCACCTCGCTTTCCTCAGAGATGGTCCCAATAATGTGCTTAAAGTCAAATTCTTGTGCATGATTACAAGATAGAACTATGTTTTAATACTGTGTCCTACATTGTGGATAATTAAGCTATATATCATATGCTGAATTATATTTCTGGAGTGTTAAAGATTAAAGAAAAAATAACGGCAAGAACCGTACAGAACCGAAAACCGTGACCCTAAAACCGTGATACGAACCGAACCGTGGGTTTTGTGAACCGTACCACCCCTAATTAATATATATATATATATATATATACATGTCTACTAGGCTACCTAGCCATTTTCTCACCTTGTTCATCTTGCTCTCTCTGCCCTTCTCCCTCTCTCTTCTCCTCATTCCTTTGTGCTGTCAACCAGAAGGCAAATGTAATCAACTAATCAACAGAGAATGCATCGTGTAGGCTAGCAAAGGTTATACATTCACCTATTTATAACATATGTGAATAAGGGGTTGCTGTTCAGTGCAGTGGGATAATGTTAAAGGCTTATCTTATACTTTCTCTGTTTTCTTTAAAAAAAAGAAATGTATATCCATCTATGGGGAAACAGACTGTGGGTCAGGGTTTGTTCTTCCAGTGTTTCAGTTCTGATATGAATGAGTCTGATGATCCGTCAGGTCGAATTATTTATTTTTCATTGGCATTGACAGTTAAAAATAAGAAAGTGTCTGGTAGGGAGGTAGAGGTGCTCAAGCTGTTACGGCAGGCTATTAATAGGCTACTCCTAAGCTACATTTGCCTACAGTTAGCAATTTTGTCTAACGTTGCACAACAAAATTTGACTCCGTGGTGAATAAGCTAGGCTAATTCAGATATAATTGCCATCATTGTGATCAGGGAATCACAGATTGGTTCCACAAATACTACACCTGTAGCATACTTAATGTGTTCATATGATTAGATTTAATTTTCACTCCATTAGACATACCTTACTCTGACGACCAAATTCCCCAAAGTTATCTGCGCAGACTGAACAGTAGGCTGAGGCGCCCTCGTTCAGGGAATCGCAGATAGGCTGTTGACTTTAGGCTACAACTGAGCTGAGCCTGTCGTCATTTATCCTATTCCATCGCTAAAATAAGGTTTGCAAAAGTACTAACGTTTGAGAACGATTTCACAAAATCACAATGATAAGGACTTTATTTTTCAGGGGTGCTGAGATGATTTTTAGGGGTGCTAAATAGCGTAGCGCCGCCTATGGTTATTTCATTTGCTAGATGCGCATAACATACATGGTACTTGGCCGTTGGTTGTAGTCTCTGTGCCGTATATGGTGTGTCAGGGCCTTTTGTTTTGCAAGTCTTGTTACCCAATGATTTATTCCAGTTCCCTGCCCACTCCAGCTGTGCCTTGTCTCGTGATTAGTTCCTCGTGTGTTTTACCTGTCATGTTCTTTGAGTTCTTTTGTCGCTTTGTTTGTCATTGTGCCCTTGGCACCTCATGTTCATCCTGTAATAGTTTTCCAGTGTTTATACCTGGAGTAATAAATAGTAAGATTTTTTGTTTCTCTATCCTGGCTGTTGCTGTCTCTGCATTTTTTGTCTGAACCTGCACAACCCTAACAGGAAAGACATCAGTGTTAACCAGAGATTATGAGGGAGAAATGGAAAAGTGGAGAAAATGCTAGAAAGAGAAAAATCAGTTGCATGACATTTCTTGGCAGAAAGCTTCCAGAGCTGCAGCATCTCTCCTACTACCACTGATGAGAGAGAGACGGGACGAAGCAGAGGTCTGCACAAGGTCAGATGTTAGCTAACATTAGCCTCACAATCTTTTCACTTTCAATATAAGCTAATAAATGTTAGCCCGATATGCAAATTCAGAACGGAATTGGCTAGTTCACATATTAGCTTTAAAAGTAATTTGATTTAGGAATTGACTTGCCTTAACTAAGGACAAGACTTGACAAAACCTGTGACGCTTAAAGAACTTGAGACTTGAGCAAACAGGATTTGGTCACAACACTGACTGATGTATCTAAGCTGCCTTCTTTGTCATCAAGCACACACCTAAACCATGCCTTTAGCTGCCAGTAGCTCAGCACACAACGCTGATTGGCTGGGTCTCGGACAGCCAACCATTGATTGTGAAGTCAACCATTGGTTTGTGGACTGCTGTTTTGAAGCTTGGAGTTTGCATTTTGGCCAACACTATCTTGGTATTTTGAAGACAGAAGTGACCATATTTGGTCAGCTGGGGAGAAAGACACAGCTTAGCCACCGTCTTGTATGGTTTCACTGCCGCTTCATTAAGTTAAACCAGAGATGTTCACAAGTCATCTTTTGGAAGTCCAAGTCGAGTCTCAAGTCTTTGAACTCGAGTCCAAGTCAAGTCTCAAGTCTTTGAGGCGCAAGTTCAAGTCAAGTCTCAAGTCTTTTGCCACGAGTCCAAGTCAAGTGTCAAGTATCTGGCCATCTGATCTGTCTCTAACACTGTATTGTTAAATCTTATGAATTCAAAGCATGTCCTGTAGCTACCATCCATACAGTACAGTATTCAAATCAGTTGTAGGATAACTTTATGCGGTCTACTTAACACATCCCTCTAGCCCTTGGACCTGGTGAAATGTTAACCTAAGTCTGTCACATCATATGGATACAAATATAAAGATACAATTTGCTTGTTCCCAGGCAATCCCAACACTTTGCGATAGTTAGCTTGTTAGCTTTGACGATATATGCTAGATGTAACATCTCTTTCAATCAACAAAATGTCTAATGTTGAAGTGGAAGAGAATAGTGGCAGCGCATGCATCTTAGTGTCATTCCAAATTACGCACAATAAGCAGTTTGAACTCACTGATCTAATGCCATTGATTTTCTATGTGTTAGTAGGCTCAGTGAAACCGAGTCCAGCGCAAGGGAGACCCGACTCAGAGGAGGAGAGGTTAGTGAGGCTAGTGTCTCCATGGCAGGTGACAGCTAGTTTGCATGGATCAGCTGCACCACACATGGATGAAATAATTAAATAGTAAATAGGACTACTGTAACAGAAATATGTGCAGAATTAAGACAGTCAAGACAGCCCAGTGTTTGGTGGACCGGGTCTTGTTCACTACAATAATAGCCTACAAATCATCCACAGGATCAATTACGCATTACATGAGTTTGCCCACCCGACACAGCATTGTTCCTGGGGAGATGGATCTGTGCGTCCCGCCTCCTGTGTGCCATGGATGTCAGCAACTACTAACTATAAAGATACAATTTGCCTGTTCCCAGCATTAGAACAACACTTTTCAATGCTATCCTTGTTACCGATGATGATATATGCTAAATGTAACGTCTATTTCACATTAGCAAGGGACTGACCTGCCTGGGTGCGTTTTGAGTTGCCTGATGAAGTTCGACGTTGTTGATCCGGCATCATTTATCTTGGTGCCACACACCTTGCATGTAGCGGTTCGCTTACTGCCACCGTTTACCAAGTTATTGAAAGCAAAACTAATGACAAAAGGCACAACTCTGGCAGGACTTGGTCTCTCCATGGTCGATGGATTTTTTTTATATGTGAGTGTGTGCCCATAAGGCATAACGCATGCGTTACGTTGCACATTATGTCAAAGGGCAGGGGACATGCAGCTCGTCATACATTTTCCCAACGTATATGCGCCAATAAAAGAAAATAGAAATACATGAATACATTTGGATTTAAAAAGTAATAATTGCATGAAAACAGGTTGTTGACGAGTCTTGAAGCTGGAGTCCAAGTCAAGTCTGAAGTCTTTTGGGTAGAGTCTGAGTCAAGTCTGAAGTCAGCTGTTTGTGCGACTTAAAGTGATGGTTCGGAGTAATTTCACCCTATCGTCCTTTGGACCATGACCTCGAGCCAAACACCCCCCCAGAAGCTTGTCTCACCTGGTCGAATATTAGGAGAGTTAGTGTTATCAGCTGAATAGCTTAGTGCAGGCGCTAATGGCTCCAATTCTGTATTTCGTAGGTTACCCCACTAATAATGCCCCAAATGATACCAAACGTCTACAGTAGTACAAATAGGTTATGTACTCATAAAATGATGGATTGGAAAGTTTGTAAGTACACCAGGAGTTTATTTAAATAACACTTGCCTGCTGGCTTCTGCTCTCTGCTGTTACCGGCAGTTAGACGAGTGCTTAGGGATGTCTGCAAATTACAACACAGAAAAGAGATACAACAAAAATATTTATTAATTTAATGATTAAATAAGGTAGTGTCTCCAAACTTACCTCAATCATAACTTGTCTCCTGCTAGTTGTACTACAGCACTTTTAAAAAATAAGTTAAGTCTATGTGATAATCCAGGACAACACACAGTAAGAAGGCTTACGGTCTGGGCAGAGATAAATAGTGTTTAATTAGTGTAATGAGTAACTTGCTATTGTTGCTATTTGTGTTGCCATTAATGTGATCTGATTAATAAGCGCTATTGGTGCGCATTTGATTTATTAATCTGATGGTGACTACCACGTCCCATTATTTTGCTGTGAATGTATCATTTGATCACGATACTGTTGATGTTGTGTTTGACTAATGTAGCCTGGTTTAAAACTGTAAATGCCACATTTCACCTGCTGGGAAGAAGTTAGCTACTGTACTGAATGAGAGTGTGATCATTGTCAGAACCTCGAAAATCAAGACTCAAGGTGCCTTTCCTTTCCAAAGGGGCTTCCTTTCCTCTATCACTAACACACGCACACACACGCCCAAGTGAACAGCTGGCCAACAGCGAGTCACGTATGTCGAATAGCTACACAGCTAGCACATAGCGAAGTAGCTAGTGTGTGTGGTGCCCCGTTTTGATTGTTTGTCAATTTGATAAAGTTATTAATAATCATAACTTTATTAATATTGATAAAACAACATTGATAATTTGCCAATTATTGATTCTGTACCCTACGAATTCCTAACAACGCTAACTCTCCCAATATCCGACCCAGGTGAAAAAAGCTTCTGGGGGGTTGTTTGGCTCAAGTTCGTGGTGCAAAGGACCCTAGGGTGAAATTACCCCGAACCACTTTAAATTACACGAATTACTTTAACCCCTTAACGCCGACTGTCGCTAATTTGCATCAAACCCCTTTCATTCCGACTGCAGGCGAGATAGCGTGTGTATTCCCCCCAATGCCGGTTTGTTTACATGCGATACATACCTAGGAACCTTTTGCATGCACTGGTTTCTCGTAGGACCGGTCGGAGTGGGAGATACATCCGGTTCACGTAAGCGAAATTAACCCTAACCCTACCCCTAACCCACCTAATCCTACCCCTAAACCTAACCCTACCCCTAACCCTAAAGAAACTACTGTCAATGTTAGGGAGTAGGAGACTGTTTTCTTTCTTGCCGTTGTCAAGATACATGTATTTGTCATTTACAGTTTAGAAGTTCTAACAACTTTGTGACATGAATGAAATCTACTATGTGTTTTATTAATTTTACCATTTTGTAAAGAATTTTACCATAATGCCTGTTGTCGCTAATTTGCATCATACCTAAATTTATATCTATTCCATATGCTATAGACAAATTAACAATCTCAACTCAATTTAGCATCAGCTTGGAGCCAGAAACACACATAATATTTTGTTTATATAATTGTGAATAAATTCAGGCGTCAAGGGGTTAAAAAGGTTTTTCAGAGAGAAGAGGGTTAGGACCACGGAGAGCTCTTGACTGTTTTCCACTCCGTTAAAAACGAACAGGAAGAGATTTCAAGCAGCACGGTAAGATAAAATTGATTAATTACAATTGGATTGTGAATTCAAGGTTTGTTCAAAACATTCTAAACAAGCAACCGTTGCTAAACAAATTAAGTGATGAATAATTGGCGAAATCATTCTCTTAACTAAAGAGAATAAATTAAACTAATTCTGACTTTTGGGAAGTGAGTAACTGGGTATTTCTTTTTTTGGGTCATTAGATAGGACAAAGATAACTGAGGTTATGAATGACATCTTTTGGCAGACACGGACAACGTCGGACATATTTATGATTGAATTCTCATATGGTGATAAGACAATTGATTGACGGACAAGACCAGTAAGAGAACTGGCAGAACAGTAGGCAAGGCCTAAAGAATTAATCTACGAAACTGATAGCACGTTTCTTGATTAAAGAGGCGGACTGCAGAGTAAAACAAAACCAAAAATAGTTAACTATTTAAGAGATTTTCGACTGCAGAGTCGCACCGGGTTTTTCATACAAGTTTCCCGAACAAAAACAAATAGTCTAAACTCTAAATGAGTTCTGGACCCTTTAAGGACAACCTGCAAGACGGTCTGGGTTGTAACGTTACTCTAAGAGAGCCTCTTGATTATTTAGAGACAGACTGCAACAAGGCAGAACATACTAAATAGGTCGAGTTATTTGACTATTAAGTTGATTTTGTCCGCAGGGCTGTACACGGGTTTTCACGCAAGTTTCCCGAACAAATAACCTCGCGGTGTGGTGACGATCACATCGACCAAGACATAGTATACTATAAAGTCCAAGAATCAATTATGGGAAACAAAATTTCTCGTTCCAGTGATGCAACTGGACCCATAGTGGGTGAAATGACTCATAAATATGGACCGGTATGTTTGCGATGTCTGTCATAACTGGTCATAAAGATTTGGCTTTCCGAGAAACGGATCTTTGTGTACAAAGACACTGAGAATGTTAAAGCAAGATTTTAGAAGAAGTAGAAAGAAAATTAATGGAAAAAAAACAAAAACAAAATTAAGACAAAGAATGTTTTAAAATATAGATAAAACAGTGAGACAGGGAAAGAATGCAAACACACATGCACCGATAACCTCATCAGTTCTAACCAAAGCCTATTTCTGAGCTTTCTCTAAAAATCAGGAAGACAAGCTGGAGAAACGGAGGGACGAAGAGGACACAGACTCAACAATCGGACAGGACCAACAGCATCAGTCACACCTGCATCGGGTGGAAAGACCAACGAGTACGTGAGAAAACCATGTTTGAAGCATTTGTCTGCATGTTACAACAGGCTGGTGGGCAACATATGGAGCGCGGACCGAAGAAAAAAAAGGCTGCTCCCACAAAGGACGTGGTCGAGTCAGAAGAGGCCGAGGCGGGTACCGTGGGCAAAATGGTGAGCCCTACAACCGAGACCAGTGTTTGTACTGCAAGGACTTTGGACATTGGGTATGTAAATGCCCAAAGAAAAAGCAAAAAACACCTCCGACAAAGAACAACACTTGTCCCTCTGTTTGACTGAGTCCAAAAGCTGAGGAAGGTAGTGCTACCACACACACACTCGCTTCATGCAATGAAGAAATGCTTTGCACTGATACAATGTTTTTGTTTTTGCTATTAGGGACAATTGATAGGTTAGAAAGTTCTGAAAAATAATCTATTCAGTTAAACAGTTCACCCTTACTTATCTTCTGATACCTAGAAGAAGATGCCTACTACTGAGTGTAAAGTTAAAGGGGTTCCACTCACATAATTTGATTATTAGAGCTATAGATTTGACACTGAAGATTATTTGGTCATTCTATTTGGTCAATTGGGGTTACAGATCAAACAGTAAGAGAACAATTCTCTGTTCCTCTCTCCTGTACATGGGAAAAACAATTCTTTGTGTATGAATGTTCCAGTTATTTGGTTTAGGTAGTGATTTAATGTGCACTTTTAACATTGGTTTAATCTCAACACCTGACGGATTGAGAATTTCTCCTAATGTTCAACTGACGTAACCACATTAATTACAGTGTGGCTAAAATGACCTCACTAAGGCGGAGTCTGTAATCAGCCCTGCCTCTGACTGCATGAAACCTGACAACCAATACATCACTCAAGGCTGCATCTGCTTTTTATCCCTCATGAAAAGTTTGTTGGTGCAGTGCTGTTTTCATGTAAAATGAACAGAATAGCTGCTTGTTCAGTTTAGTGTTAACAATTAGATTTTTACTCGAGCCGGTCACCTAGAATGTCTGTACACGTTCCTGATGTCACTGTAAGACTTTTGCTGCCAAAGCTATTGAAGCGTTTGTGAATATGAAACTGGCTCTGCAGTCTTCCCCGATGCTGGGTCTGCCAGATCCCTAAAAACAGTTCATACAGACATACACGTACATACACATGCTTGCAATGAAGACATGCTTTTTGCACGCTACAAACACTCCCCACACGATAGACAGATCAAATTAGACGCAAAAACAGCACGACAAACAAAAATAACTTTTGGAAAATATGTCCAAGCAATTCAATTTTTTTCCCTTAGAGAAATGGTTAGAAGAATGGTTATTTCAGAGAAGTTCACCATTCATATGATTTGAGTATATTCAGATCCTTAGGATCCTGAACTAGATATGAAAGGAAAATGTTCATCGTTTCTTTCTCCCTTCCATCTGAGTGTCCTGTAAATTTGTTATGCAGATTGCATTTGAAAATGTCTATTTGAAATTGAAGACATTCTTTCACCCACGGGTCTTAGGAATGTTTATTCTTTTGCCCACTGGCTTTAAAGTTGTGTGGTTTGATAAAAATCACTCTTTGGCTGACATATTTTTGTTGCAGCCTAAAAGTACGTATTTGTTTACAAATTTTAATGTAACATGTACCATGTCAGTCTGTTAATCTTCTGATTACGGTAACAAATTGGGACACCTGTAGTTAAGTTTAAGGAATCACAAATATTACATGCATTCCTTTTGTCACCTTTTGACCCTGATGAAGACTACGTTGAAAAGTTTTTTTAACAAATCAAAGGACGAGTATGAGTTTTCTTTTGTCTACTGGCATATACGCATGTCCAGTGGCTGTCACCTTGACTGATAAACTACAGAAGTTTTTCATAAATTCTAACTCAAAAGCTCACATTCATGTTTCTTTGTCTCCAACAGAAGAGGAGACAGACCTAGGACACCTTGTGACTATTTGTAAAAATTGACTAACTGGACTGACATTACTGATAATGTTTTTATTTGTCTCCATCGACAGGAGACTATAGAAAACCCATAAAACAAACGTATGTGTTTCATTCACAGTGTTCACATATTCAGTGAACCTGTGACTACAATAGATGAATATTCACACGGTAAAAACAACATTTTATCTACTGATGTTTCACCACCTTTTGTCTCAGGTACAGCGTTATCTCTGGGCAAAACACACAAATGTGATGTGGATTGATAGACAAATTGTCAACCTGTAGTCATCAAGCTGCGTTCGGACTACAGGCCCCAGAAACATCAGTACACGCTAAAACAGGAAGTAATCGACAGAAATCCGACCGTGTTTTTAACTCTTTATTGACGGATGGGGTTTATAGTTCCGTGTTTAGCTTCTCCAACACGTACACTTATTCTCTCAAGTAACATAAATAAGAAGAATCATTTTTATTACAAATGTTAAAGTTTTGTTTTATTCAGGACCTTCGAGCAGTAAATGCAGAGGGTCTTGAGCTCGAGCACCTAATGTCTCCCATAGAAACATAACATTCTGCAGGGAATGTTAAAGGTTTTGATTCTCTGTTGTTTCGTCTAACGTTTTTCTTTTCTCAGAGTTCCAGTAGAAAATACAGTAAATATCGTTTTATAGTTCTGGGTGATGGTAAACTGTACACCTTGATACACCTTTCAGGAATACATTGAGTTGTTAATTAATGATGCCATAAATTACTAAAAGAATAACAGTGTGTTTATATGTACCCTGGAGAGATCCTTCTTTCTTTGACAGAGGACAGCCAGAGGAGGAGACACACACACACACCACACAGATAAGGCACAAGCTAAAACCAAACATGAGTAGTACAAGTGAAATTTTGGTTTAAAGAAAAAATATGTGATATGTTTCCCGTAACAGGTAACGATTTGGATAAATAGATGTTCAAAGTACACGTAATTAGGTGTGCTTTAGAAGGCTAAAAAGTTTAATTTGTAATGATTCTTGGAACTAGCAGATAGTAATTAGTGTTACTTTGGTTTGTAAACTATAGATAAAAAAATGAAAAACAATGTATTTTGGGTAATTCGTCTTAGTTTAATGGTGATATTGAATAAATGAAGGTTTAAATGAGATTTAATCCTAAAAGCAGTACGTTTCATGTTGTACTCTAATGAGTTTTTGAGTTGCTATATCAAAAATTGTTTTAACTAAATTAGTTGATGTTGATGTTGAAAAATTTACTGAGGTGAAAAGTCCCCTAAAGAAATTATTCATTGAACTTTGGTTACTGATAAACAGGATTTGCTGTAAAACCTTCAACAATGTTAAGGATTAGAATATTAAACAGATTATTTATATTGCTTTTGAGTCATGAGCTTTGTCATGTCTCAAATAGGAGGGATATAGTATAGCAATGTTAAATAAGGGGTTTAATAAAGAATAAGGGAAAAGTAGCAAGGGAAATAAAAAGTGTTAAATAAAAAAATAAAAAAATTAGATTGATTTTTCTAAAGACGTTTGAAACACTTGTTGTGACATCACTGTACCTCCAGTTTAAAAGACCTTGAATAACCAAAGTGCTAGAATAGTTAACAACTGTACATTTAAAGAAAAAATCTGCTTAACTGAGAACAAAATTGAGAAAATTGATAGTTCAACTGTAAACAAAAGGATCATCTACCCCCTGATTGACACAGTAGTGTAAGGGGATGCAATAGTAATTGTTTTTGTTTTATTGGTTCCGATTTGCTCCAAAGAATTTTGCTCAAAAGACTTTTTTTCTTTATTTAGACATACGTAGGGAGAGGCCCATAAACAAAAACACCTATTTCTTCCACGGCAGTATAAGGGAAATGATAGGATAGTTATTGCGTGACAATTTTCTTCTGCTCTTTTGGCCATAAGAATCCAGGTGTCAAGCCTGGGGATTCTGTGGTGATAACAACTTCAGGGGGAAGGATTGGCAGATAGACGGTGAAAGAGACCATCGCGATTGTTCCAGTGACACAGGGCAGTGAAAGGTTCCAGGGAGAGTCACCTGGATACACGCATCACTACAAAAGGTTCTGGAGGAGAGGAGGACAGGTTTTTCTATAACCTGCTACAAGTGACGAGCAGATCTTCTGCTGAGTCACCTACGAGGGAAATCAATTCAGAGATCAGCCTGACAGACGGCGTTTCTGTGCTATCTCTGAAATCAATCGGGGAAAACTGGAGTGTTTTCTCACTGTTTGCAACACGTTGAGAGAGGAGGAAAACGAGAAGTTTTTCCGAGGAAGAAAAACCAGAAGCTACATATTGGTATTGTAGCCTGCTGTTTAAAATCATTTCAGAAGACAGCAGTGATACTGATCTCTTCTCTGACAACCACAGCACATTCTCTGACAGTGGCAGCAGAATACACTTCACAATTGTAGAGAACACACCACCTCTCTCTCTCTGAACACACACACACTCACTGCACATTCTTTTGAGGAACTGTTGACATTCCTCTGAGATAAACACACACACTTTCAGAGCAGAGTGCTCTGGCGCACACATGGAGCAGATGGACAGAAAGGACTGGAACAGGTACCCTTCAAGAAGAACATGGGGGGTTTTCCACATTTGTAGTGTGATTATTATGATTTTCTATTGTGTTTATGGTTTTTGCATTTTATTTTTGATGAGAGAAAACTATGATAAATCAGGTGTGATTTTGTTATGTTTGCTCAGTATTTCTTCGCTCACAGAAATAAGCTATTTCCAGTGGAACCACACACATAGAATAACTGAATTTTATTTGTGCTGTGACAGCACTTAATGATGTTAGAGACAAGGAGGGGTCAGTCTTATTCTGATTCTTCTCAACTTTCACTCTGTGAGAGCTTTGATAATTGCACTGAGCGTGTTTCAATTGATTTATATTAAAATAACCAAAGGGGGGAAGCATTTGATGGCATTGCATAATTTAATTATCAGCTTTATGGAAAATTTGACTTCGCCGTATGGGTAGATATGAAATTAGTAAATGTTCACACTTCACACCAGGTTATTTTAATGGTTAAATACATAACACATTCTTTACACAAATTATAAGGCAGTAGTCTGATGTGACATTAACCAGTGACAAATAGGAGGGTTTTTAACAGATTATGTTTGGTCTTCGGATTTGTTTTTGTTTTGTTTGCTATGTTATTACCCTAATCAAGAAAAAGAGTTCTTCATTCTTATGGTAAATATGATTGAGCCTTCTGACGTATTCCGTCTTTCTGAATATGATAATAATGTTTGGACACCGTCTCTGATACTGTGGGAGATTGATTCATTTTGTTTTATTCTTTGACGTGGATGCTTGCTACTATTTAAAAGAGTTTTTTTTTTGTACCTTTCCATTTAACATGTAAGAAACAAAGGTTGAATATTAAGAAGTAAAGTTTGGTTATGTGATTAATTCTATAATAAGGTTGACTATTAAGAAGTAAAGTTTGGTTATGTGATTAATTCTATAATAAGGTTGACTATTAAGAAGTAAAGTTTGGTTATGTGATTAATTCTATAATAAGGGTTGAGTCTTTAAAAGTAAAATTTATTTTTGTGATTATTTTGTAATCAAAAGGGTGAACTGTGGTGGCAAATTTTATTTTAACCATTTGTTTAATGATATTGACCATTTGTTTAAAGATTGTTTTAAACCTCCACATAATCCTGTTCCTTCCTGTAGACTTAAAGGCACCAGTGAGAGAGCTGGCCTTGTAGACTGTGAGCAATAGCATAAGTTATTTTCGCTAAAGAAAGCTCCTCATTTGTTTATTTCTCGCAGATAAAGTGAAGAAGGCTATAACACTGTCTGAACCGTATCTCTTTCTGTCTCCTGAGATAAGCAGGTGTTTAGTCTAATGTAGGAGACACAGGAGCAGAATGGAAGGTTGTAAAATCATCTGACTGTCTATGGTATTTTTTAGAAAAGTGGCAGCATGCTAAAGATATTTGAAGAGGGGTGGCTTAACAAGAGTTTCTTCACTATAAGATGTTTTGATTTTTAAGTTTCTAGTTGGGAAAGACATTTTCAGTTGTGCTGCGTGTACCTTTGAAACTGTGTTTTCTCCATTTACAAATGTGAATAAATACTCAAAGACCAAACTTTGGTTTAATTCTCAAACAGTCGTTATTCGTTTTCATTTGATCGTTGATATTTCTAAACGTTGCTGCTTCATAGGAAAACTTCCACCACAATCCGTAGGACAATAATGGGACAAAGGAAAGCAAATAAGTGTAGAAAATGAAAAAAAGAGAGATCGATAGAGAGACAGTGAGAAAGGCAGGGTTACAGAGAGAGCAATGAAGATGATGTTGTGATGTGCAGAGTGAGGGAGGAGGGGCATCAGAGAGAGAGGAGGGGATGAAGAGAATGTGAGAGAGATAAATCAGTTGCATGACTCAGGTTAGTTCAGAAAGCTGCCAGAGCTACAGCTGTCTGCAGATCTCTGCAGATGGAGGTTGAGGACGGAGCCGAGCTCTGCTTTCCACAATTCCCAAACACCTCCTGCAGGAAGCCCTTGTCTCCTTGGCCCCAAACAGTTACCATTATGTTCTATTCCATCTCTGTGATCACTGTAGTTCTCAACCTGCTCATCATCATGTCAATCTCCCACTTCAGGCAGATATTAACTTCTTTGCTTCTCTCTACAGGATGTTTAACTTAAAATGTGAACAGATGCTATATATTTAGAAGAATTGTCTGTGAGCTAGAACTGAATAATGTTGCTCCAAATGTCTGACTTTGATGCCAGTTGTTCATGTCTGCTCTGTTACCAACTTCAAGCGTTGCTTTCTGTCCACCGTGACCTCAACCAAGTCATTTTAACTGTCTACACTTAAACATATGGTAACTACTGATGTGGTGGATCGGAAAATTGAAAACTCACATGGATTTTTATTTTCATTTTGAATACTGGTTTGGGATGTTTTGTCACTCTTGTTGGTTAAATGGTGCTTTTCTTTTTCCCTCCAGGCAGCTCCACACACCCACCAACATCCTCCTACTCTCTCTGGCTGTCTCAGACCTTCTAGTGGGCCTCTTGCTGATGCCCGTAGAAGTCCTCCGAAAAACATCCTGCTGGTATTTTGGTGACTTTGTGTGTGCTACCTATACTCTTCTTTCAGTCATCATTACCTCTGCCTCAATAGGTGACATAGTGCTCATATCAGTTGACCGTTATGTGGCTATTTGTGACCCTCTGCATTACACCACCAAAGTCACCGGGAGGAGAGTTAAACTCTGTGTTTGTCTGTGTTGGCTCTATTCTGTTTCCTACAGCCTTCTGTTTTTAAAAGATCTCCCGACTCAACCAGGGCAAGTATGAATCTTGCTATGGAGCATGTGTGTTTTTCATTGACAATATCTCAGTGACTTTTGATCTTGTTTTGACCTTTTTTCTTCCAGTTGCTGTCATCATAGCTCTGTATCTGAGAGTATTTGGTGTGGCTGTGTCTCAGGCTCGTGCCATGCACTCTCACATTACAGCTGTCACACTCCAGCTTTCAGTGACTCCAAAGGCAAAGAAATCAGAGCTGAAAGCAGCCAGGACTCTTGGTGTTCTTGTGCTTGTGTTCCTAATATGTTTCTGCCCATATTACTGTTTCTTTATTGCAGGAGACAACTTGCTCAGTGCATTATCTGCATCCTTTGTAATCTATCTGTTCTATTGTAACTCTTGTCTAAACCCTGTGATCTATGCCTTGTTTTACCCCTGGTTTAGAAAATCAGTTAAATACATTGTTACTCTTCAGATCCTGCAGCCTGGCTCCTGTGAGACCAACATGCTGTAGAGAGGCGGTGGAGGGACTGAGATCAGACTCGGTCTTAGGATAAATTAATGAATATGTTCCTGTTGTTCAATGATCAGTTATTGTATACAGAACGTCAAAATATGCTTTCCGGTCTAAAAGTCTAAATTGTTCATGAGCAACAATCTAAAGGCCTGTGCTTCAGCATTATCTTGTATTTTGTCTCTCTGATGCTGCTGCATTTAAAGAAAGAGTCATAAGCACCATATACTGTTATTTGATTAATCACATAATTACACATGTATGACACGTATAAACCTTTTTTTTCTTTGTGATAGGAAACTTTTCAACCCAACACAACAAAAGAGCTACTAAAACTTTGTATTCATGTCACTATGTTTGGTCAAAGCATCATCCAAGTAATTTGTGTCCATTAAGTAGCCTACAGAAATCACAGGCCTGCTGGGCTCCTGTTTCACTGAGACAAAAATATGCCGCTGAACAGCCACACTTTTCCGTCAAGTATAGAAAAACATCAGCTGTAAACTGTAATTGTGTTTCACATAACGCTGTCAGTACAAAAAGATCTTGGCCCCTTTACAAATTTGTTTTAATCATTTCAGTTTAGTGTCATTCATATGTGATCCCTGTAAAACATTTCTTGTTTTTATGACATAATTATTTAAAGCACTATGAAGTCCTGTTGCGAGAAGTAAAAAAAATAGATTATTTGAAAAGACAGGATTATCTACAGTTCATCAGATCATTGCAGTCACATTTCCAGAGAAACATGTAATGATAGGAGAAAGTCAAAGTTACACAAATTATGTAAAGTGTAATGGGTTGCAATTTTAAATCAGTTTTATTACAATGAGATCAGAATTATTTTCATTTATTTAATTTTACATAGCATAGTGATTTGTTGTGAAGTGACATATGATAATAAACAGACATATTCACAATGTAATATTGTGTCTTTTTATCGATTTGTCACACTGATGTGAAATGACAAGAGACAATAATGACTATATATAATAAGGTGTTTTTTTAGCCTTCATAGTCCTGGGCATCTGAGTGGGATTGTTGCATTCAAACCTGCCCAAATGAACCGCACCAAGGAGGGAAAACCAACCCTAGTGTGATTCAACCACACTAAATGAAACCGGTGTTAAAACTTGAGTCCGTTTTTTGGTGATCCACTTTTCGGTCCACTTGGACAACAGATGGCTGCAAAAAACACCCTTAGCATAGCAACCTGTGCCATGCAACAATTATTGTTCAGTGTAGAGCTACATTATCTGCACACTTAAACTTACCAGAAGATGGAACTGTTGACTTGTATTTTGCAGGATAGAAATGAAGTAAAGCAGTTGAGATGACAAGGTGAATAATGGTGTAGTCAAGTCAACCTTTGTCAAGTCCAAGACCAGCACTAGTCAAGACCGAGTCCAAATGAGAGACAGAAAAATAGAATCCTCTTCAAGAACACTTAGTTACCTGTTCATAATGTATGTGATGCAAGAGACACTATATCTTTAATTTTAATATTTTTTTTTATATTGGTTAATCTAGAATAAGGATGAATGAATGGATCAAACTGACAATCCACTATGAAAACTAAAGATCAAGATGAAAGAGTAACATCAATATTGAACAGGCTGGCCTGTTTTGTAACTCACTTGAACAATCAAGCTAAAAGAGATGAAAAAAACAGCAAACACTTATAAGATAATAAGTAAAATAGGTCAAACTATGCTAAGCCAAATGAAGCTATGGACTCGTGTGCAGAAAGGGTTTTTAAGCAGGAAGAGGTGTAACATTATAAATACATGGTCTATAATCATAACCATACAAACAGTTAATTATTTAAATCTTCTAAATTAAAATATCTTTGATTTTGTGTCTCCAATCCCCACATAAGCATAATGCCAGAGTACACAGTGGCATGTTAACCTAGGACACAAACTAATGATCTGATCATTTCAGACAGGTGTGTTGATGCTCTGAAACATCTAAAACATGCAAGGAAGGTTTCCAAAGAACAATGGCTGATTATGTATGAGATGTGACATTGTGACCGTTTGATCTTGCAATTTTCGAGTCCAAAGGCAAACGCTGATCTCAGTGAGCTGTTGTCCAGGTGATGACTCCTCTAGCTATTTAGTTATATTTTATTGAGTCAGCCTGATTTGACTCAATAACATGACTTTCCTTAACTGGAACTGGACTGATTGTTAATCAGAATGTAGCCGGGTGGTGAATTCGTTGTAACAACACCATCACATTTATTTCTGGTTTGTTTCAGTACATATTTTGCGTTCTAAAAATGAAAGAAATATGTATTTGTTTGTTTGCACATTTTTAGTTAGTTATTCCAGCCACTAGGTGGCGGTGTCACACGCCAAGAGTTGCGCGGTGCCTCTTGGTAGCTCTCTTTTTCTTTTCGGGCCGATCAGGGAAACAGCACAGCGGAGAATGCCGAGTACATTGTGTGAAATAAATAGGTAAATATTGCATAACTGGTTAAAAACATGTATATACAAAAGGTTCAAAGTATATCTGTGTTCACCTTTTAACTGGATGATATGTTACAGATAAATTTCCTTCGGGATGTGACATAAGTGCTTGTGCTGCTTGAGATTGTTGCTATAGCCTCATTTAACTCAGGGGAAATATGTCAAAAGACAACAAAGTTTGCTTAACTTGTTCAAATGCGCTGGCCAGTCGGATCCCAAACAAGCAAAAAACGTTTCTGCCGATCAAGAATGTCAAAACCACGGTGGGTTTCTTGGTTAATTTAATAGTTCGATGGATAATTGCTGCTTGTGAAAATGATTGTTGCAGTGTATTTTTTTTTTTTACATTTCGCACCGATGCAGTGCGTTTTCTGAAATTAAAATAAACATTGCCCTGATGTACACGCACGTTCTTTAGGTTTTTTTAGTCAGAGAAGCTACGTAGGCAGTGTACATTTTTTTTTTGTTCTGTTACCTCCAACCCCCGTTTTGAGTCGCCGGATCCACCCCCCCCTCTGCGCTGCGGGACCTCCGACTTAACAAATGAAGCACTGCATACGACCATATTAGTTGTTTGTTCCTACACTCTAGTACGACCCATGGGAGCGTTTCATAAATAAGCACCCCTAGTGGTTGCAGGGAATATGTCCTCATATCTACAATGGAGAATGTTAATGTTAATGTTTAAACACAACAAGTCATATTTGCTACGGCCACTATTGTGCGCCGCCACTATATACTTCCTGCTTCTTACAGTGCAGACGCTCTATTGCTTGCTCCTGCTTCTGCTAGCATATTTCTGCTGATAATCTTGCTTTTCCTCTGAGAGAAACTATGAGCAGCGGCTCTTGGATACTTATAAATCACTGGACTATACATTTTTTGTAGACATAGTAGGCTATTGTCATATTTGAACATTTTGTTTGCGTGAGCGTGGCCTACCAATAGCTCAAGCCTTTCCTAAAGTGACTGTAGCTAAAGCTAATTAGCAGCAAGATGCCACCCTTCTCCATAGAGGACTACTACAAACTCCTTCAGAAGATTGCAGTTCTGGAAACCAAAATTTACCGGTTAGAAGTAAATATGGAAGTGAACGGATCATGTGGAAATGACACCCAAACTCTGATTGTGGGTGACTCTGCTGTGAAAGATATAAAAAGCAGTAAAAACACCAAAATACTCTGTTATCCCAAAGACATGGTGTCTGACTTGGCCCAAAGAATCCCAGATATCGTAGCAGCACACCCAACTGTGAAGAACATTATACTGCATATAGGGTCAAATGATGTTGTAAAGCAAAAGTCTGAAGTGCTGAATCGTGACTTTATGAATCTGCTGAACACAGTCAGCTCCATAAACACAAAGGTGTTTGTCAGTGGCCCTATACCGCCAGTCAGAGGAGGAGCTGAGAGTTTCGGCAGACTGTTGGCACTGAACAGATGGCTTTCAACTGCATGTACCAACAACCATTCTATGCAGTTCATTGACAATTTTAACATTTTCTGTGGCTGCAGACATTTTTTTTAAAGCAGATGGACTATTCCTTAACAAGCCGGGAGTAAAGCTGTTCACCTCTAGCCTACTTTACTTTCTGCACCACACATCTGCTCCCTTGGCCAAGGACACGAGACAAGATGAACAAGACGAGAAATCTCAACCCCCCCATCTCACCCGTCCAACACTCCTGAAACCCCTTTGACAACCACGAAAGCTTTGAGGACCTCTTTAAGGACACGTCGCTCTCCCCTCTTTCCCCCATCCCCATGTTGGAGTTCCCTGACCAGATGAAGCAGCTGGTAAATGCTGGAACCAAGTATGCCCCCCTTCCTTCTCCCATCGTAAAACGCCAGACACCTCTGCCCCCTCAAGGACGGGAGTTGACTCCTTCTCCCCAAACTGATAAGGATGCTTGTGTGCAAAATGCAGTAAGCATTAACTGATATGGGCCAGGTCCAGGCTGCATGCCTAGTAGCACTCATGACTTTTTCCAAGACAAGCCTGGGCCCCGCGTGTTAGATTCTTCCACAATTTATGTTGTGATAGGTAATAGAAAAAGAATGGTGAATAAGCACGGAACTGCAAACTTTGCAAATTTAGCATCCATTCCTCGTCAGCCACAGTCTGTCACAAAAAATGAAAACGCACTAACACTAGCACTACTAAACGTTAGGTCTTTGGCGGGAAAATCATTTTTAATCAATGATTTTATTATTAAGCACAATCTTGATTTTATGTTTTTAACTGAAACCTGGTTGGACCATAATAACAGTGCTGCTGTTCTCATTGAGTCAGCCCCCCCTAACTTCAGTTTTATGAGTGAGAATAGAGTGAATAAGAAAGGAGGTGGAGTCGCCATTTTGTTTAATGACTCATTCCAATGTACGCAAATATCTTATGGAAATTTTGCTTCTTTTGAATATGTGGCTCTTCAGCTAAGATCCTCCCCTCAAGCTCTACTTCTAAATATCTACAGGCCACCTAAATACTGTGCAAACTTCTTTGACGACTTTACTGAACTGTTGTCTATAATCTGTATTAACGTTGACCGTGTAATTATTGCTGGTGATTTCAACATTCATGTTGACAACCCCCAGGACCGAGGGACCAAAGAACTGTGTTGTGTTTTTGAGAGCTATGGACTGACTCAGCATGTGACACAGCCCACGCACAATAAGGCGCACACTCTGGACTTGATTATCTCCAAGGTTCTGAACATTTCCAAGTTTGTGGTGACTGATGTTGCTCTCTCTGATCATTCCTGTGTTTTCTTTAACGGCACTATCTCTCTGCCCAAAAGTGTTCAAACAAAGTTAATCAGAAAACGGTATATCACTGAAACACCAGTGAATCATTCATTCACCCTCACTGGGGCCTCAGTCACTGAGCTTGTAGATAATTTCAATTGTAAAATTACAAATGTTATTGATGCTATTGCTCCCACTAAGGTCAAAGCTGTCTCTGATTAGGAAAGATCTCCATGGAGAAATTTTATAGTGGTGAAAACAGAAAAAAGATCTCCAGGTCCATTATAACATCTATAAAGAGAGACTTTGCATTTATAATATGGAACTAAGGAATGCAAGACGGTCCTTTTTCTCTGACATTATTGCCAGAAACAATAATAATTCACGTGCTTTGTTTGCTACTGTTGATAGATTAACAAACCCTCCAGTACCAATAGCATCTGAACTGTTGTCTACCAAGGCTTGCAATGACTTTGCCTCCTTCTTCACAGAAAAAATTCAGAAAATTAGACAAACAGTCAGTGCTTCCATATCAAGTACAGGATATGTGTTGTCACAGTGTGCACGCAAAACAAATTCCAACATGACACAATTTCATACGATCAACCTTAAAAACCTGGAGGACATTATACAACATCTGAAAACCTCCTCCTGTTGCCTTGATATTCTACCAACGGGTGTTTTCAAAAATGTTTTGAATTGTTTGGCTTCTGATCTTCTACAGATTGTAAACACGTCTCTGCTCTCAGATATCTTCCCACAGGCCCTGAAAACGGCAGTCATCAAGCCACTCCTAAAAAAGAACAATCTAGACACGACACTAATGAGCAACTATAGGCCAATATCAAACCTTCCATTTTTAAGTAAAATCATAGAAAAAGTGGTTTTTCAACAACTCAACCTTTTCTTATCGCTAAACAACAGTTTTGATGCCTTCCAGTCAGGTTTTCGACCACACCACAGCACTGAGACGGCTCTTGTTAAAGTCTTTAATGACATCCACTTAAACACAGATAGTGGCAAAATTTCAGTCTTAGTATTACTTGATCTCAGTGCTGCATTTGATACGGTAGACCATGACATATTGCTTGACCGATTGGAAAACTGGGTTGGTCTTTCTGGCTCAGTACTAAAGTGGTTTGAATCCTATTTAAAGAATATGGACTACTTTGTGTCTATAGGTAATTATACATCTGAGCATACAAATATGACGTGCAGAGTTCCCCAAGGCTCAGTTCTGGGGCCTCTTCTGTTCAACATCTACATGCTTCCACTGGCTCAGATTATGGAAAACAACAAAATAAGTTACCATAGTTATGCGGATGACACACAAATTTACATAACCTTATCGCCAGGGAACTATAGCCCAATACAACAATTAAATATGTGCATTGAACAGATTAATGATTGGATGTGCCAGAACTTTCTTAAATTAAATGAAGAAAAAACGGAGGTGGTTGTTTTTGGAGCAAAAGAGGAACAATTGAAAGTCAGCGCTCAGCTTCAAACGACAATGTTAAAAACAACAGACAAAGCAAGAAATCTTGGTGTAGTCATGGACTAAGACCTAAAATCATGTTGAAAACTGTGAGGTCAGCACGGAAATCTACAAAATACATACAGTATATTTCTATTACAGCATTTTATTATTGTTCCTTAATCTTCATGATATATAGAATATATATCTACTTCCCATGGGTTAGGTGGTTTGTGTTATTGTGTGACTTTGGTGTTTTTATGAGGATGAGATTGGATTCACTATATACATAAATGCATTATGTATGTCACGGCCTTCTGCAGCAAATAGAGATTATCAGATGTGAAAGATCACATATTTGTTTGTTGTTTGAGAGGCTGTTGTCCGTGCACTCGCTGTGGAATCAAACCTCTCTGATCTGAACCATCCTTCCAACTTTTTCACACAGTTGTGTCTGGCCAGAGGTTTTATCTGTGAGTTCTGCAGAGAAAGAGACATCATCTTTCCTTTTCAGTGTGACACATGTAAGCGCTGTCCAGGTAAGCACTGACACATGCTTGTTACTGTTAAAGTAAAGGACAGGGTTCCCCCCTAGAAAGGTTGTTTAGTCTGGTGGCTAATGCTGTTTTTTTTTCCAATGCTGGGGCCAGTCACAGACAAGACAAAGAAAGATTTGCGAAATTTAGAATTTCAAAACGCTATAAGATTTCATGGGGCCCTATATTAAGTCAGTGCTAAAAGCTAACTGGAGATTATGGTTAGGGTTAGAATCTAACTGGAGATTAGGGTTAGGGGTTTGGGTTAGAATCTAACTGGAGAGTCAAAAGTATGACTACGTCTAAGTTTCCAATCAAGCCAGTCGGGTGTTTTCAAAAATGTTTTGAATTGTTTGGCTTCTGATCTTCTACAGATTGTAAACACGTCTCCAAAGCCAGTCCTGTGTTTGTTTGACACATCCACAATCACCTCCTTATGCAAAAATCTGGCACTCTTATACTACATATTACTTCCTGCCTTGCAAGCAGGGACATGATTATTGTAGTTATAAGATCATCAACTGTATTCATTTTGCTTCTTGTTTTACAGTGTACAGGGCCTGCTTTCACAAACACTGCTTTGTGGAAAAGAAGTGTCCCAAATGTGCATGGATCCAATCACGGAAAAGAAATGTCAAGATGGATTTGTGAAGTGACATCTGAACGCCTGCAGCTATGATTCATCATACTTTTATCACTATTTCACATAAAGCACTGATGCATTTCTGTACCCATCCCCTTTTCAAAGGCAGGGAATACAAACTCATGTGTTCAAATATTTCATGTTTCCTGTGGAAATTAAAGAGTGAATTCTTTCTTCAAGCTACAACAGACTTATGTGTAAAACCCTTTCAAATTGTCTTTTGTCTTTTCCTTGTTTTTTTGTATGCTGTTTGTATGGTGTTTCTTAGAGTCACACTGATGGACAGCAGCCATACTCCCTAACTTTGATACCTCAACAATTCACAAAGACTTCGAAACCAAAGCAAGCTTCTGTCTCTCGGTTTCAAGATACTTGTTTCCTGCACTTCTAGTGACTTTTAAAGAATGAAAATAAATGAATAAGTACACTTTTTAGGTTAAATTATAGAATAATTTGCCCGTCTGTCTTGAGGATTTCTCTCTCTTAGTACTCTCCATATTTCTTTCTGTCTGAGGAGGACTAGGCTCTCTTTCGAGTCACTGGGAGGAAACAGGGAGAGGGCAACCAGGTGCCAAATGGAGGGGAATTTTACCATTGGCAGGCAAAACTCTCAATCTGCCACGTTGGCTGGTAGCCAATGAGAATTGAGTAACTCAGTTGTTTTTTTTGCCACTTACTGTTGTTTTTTTGCACATTTCAACCAAGTCTGTAATTTCCTAGAATTGAGCTAAAAAATGTGGCGGCACATCACTGGGGTGAAGAGGCCAGCTAAAACAATCAACCGACAAAAAGATAAGGATTATTCATAGAAAAGTAAAAGAGGACGTTTTCAATACCAAACGGCACAATTGGCGACAATGGTGAGGTTTGTGGCTGATTTACGACAGGACTTAATCGTAATAACTTGACAACGCTTACATGTGTATTCTTAACAAGTTCAAGAACAATGCTGGTGCTTCCTTTGAGCCAAAACATTGTCTGGTAAAAAGCCTGTGTGGCTGTTGGCCAAAAAAGTTAACTTCAGGCCCTGCTTACAACCACATGGTACTAAAATGAAAAACTGCATTCAAACAATGTAGTGAAGACTACATTGTTTGAATGCTTGTTTGAATATTTTGTCTAAATTAGCAGAGCTAAAACTAAAGTGCCAAACTCATCTCCCAATAGATCAGTGTTTGACTGGGTAAATGACCATTTACTTTGTTGTGTATAGTGGGCATCATCAGACACACAAACAAACAGGTCCCGTGAGATTTGATTTGCCTCTCTGTGAACAATGTTTTGCAGCCCATTAGTGGCTCCTAAAGGCGGTGTGCTGAACCCCTCTAGACAGGAATGTGTTCACACCTGCATGGGTTAGTCAGATGACAACATCTCGACCAATGGGGTGTCACTGCCAGCAGAGGTGTGAAGACAAACAAGCATCAGCATGAACACATCAATATATGATGCAATCATTACTAAACAGGACTGTTTTTACAGTTGATATTGAGTCTGAGAATGCAATAATTTAATCAAGTGAATTTTTTTTTGATTTTTTTTTAAATAAAAAGGGATTCAATTTGCTTGGTAATGTGAGAGGGGTTGCTGTCAGTCACAAATCCACAGAGAATTATCTCCCAACCCTGCAGCTCCTCTCGGCTCTACAGACTGTTTTTAACTCACTGGTATTTTGGTTTTAAGGCCCAAACCTTTACTGTTTTGGTTCACTCTCACAGCTCTTATAATAATAATTATAATAATAATTCCATACATTTATAAAGCGCTTTATCATAGACACTCAAAGTGTTTCGGGGGGGACCACGCTCTTCCACCACCAATATGCCTTGCGATGACAGACGCTCACCTCTCATCAGAGTCCATTTCAGGACTCTAAAACCCACTGTACCAAAGAGTCTGGTGTAGCTCAGCAGCAAATAGACAGTTAGAGACCAGCTGGTGAATAAAGTGGAGGATTTAGCAGGTGAAGAGGGTTTTAGTGCTGCCGGAGTACACCAGACTGTACGGAGGGGGCCATAGCAATTGAGCAAAGCATTAAATAAGGACAGAAAGTATAAGAGCGCCAAATTCCGTGTAAGAAAGCAGGTTGGGGTGGTGGATGGGTCAAACAAACATAGGACTTTCAGCCAGGAGACCGGGGACCGAGTCCTGTTTGAAAATAAAAGTAGTGGGGCGTATTTTCTTGCCAACAATAGGGCATTAATTCATTTAATGCTCCTATGGGTCATATTAGAGGGTAGGAATAAAAAAACTATGTTGTCATATGGTTTGGAAGACTTGTTGGACCCTTTATTATCCTACTGGTTCTACTGCTGCATCTTTTGGTCCTGCAGGGTGGGTGGTGAACATCCAATGGTGTTATTTGTTAGTACTTAACAGCAAGACTGCGCCAGCCAAATTCAATCAGACTGCAATGGAAAGGATATATGATAGGTGGGAAGGCCCGAGGCTTGCTGACTGTTAACAGAATAGTTATAAGTTGGCATATAAGTTCATGTACCGTAAGAAGTTAAAGAGAAAACACAAGACTTTCAACCAGGAAATAAGTGTTTGTGTCCCGGGAGTACTACTTAAGAGCACTATTGTTTAACCCAAACTACAATCTTTTGTTAAAGTCTTACCTAATCATTTTGGTGTCTAAACTTAACTGCTGTCTCCTAATGATGGTCACCTTTTATCATATATATACGCAACTGCAAGGGATGCTGTCATGACCGTCAACTCACAGTGACCGGTTCCCAACTCAGCTCAACTGTCACGTGACCGGTTGGCGGTTAGCAGTCGGCGGCCACCATATTTACACCATATTTACGGTAAATGCCATACCAATTGCATTCATGAGAATGCTTTGCATCAGATTACACATCCGGTTCCTCTTAAAAATGGAAGGGAGAGTGTAATCTGTTGTGTCCTTAAACGTAAGAGAAGCTCACTCATTTCTATTTGCAAATTAACCCTGCCTCTTAAATTTCGTGCCTTTCCCTTTCATTGCTGAAATTTTAATTGTTTGTGTCTTTGTATATTACTATATGGCAAAAGAACCTCTGGTTGCCAAACGTGGGGCCTAAAAGATAAAGCATAGGGCTATAACTAGGAAAGGTTTGAAGACTTAAGGGTTCGGTAAGCTTGAAACGAACTACATTATCTGACTTCTCACCCAACTTTCTAAAGAAAAATATGCTTATACGTGCTCCAGGCTGTTGCATGTGTTCAGCTGGGTCGAGCTCTGGAATGGGGGGTCACAGAAGATTGACAGAAAGGCAGAAAACCTGAAGATTGAGAAGTGAAATTATTATTGAAAGATAAATCAGTTGTACGACAGAGTTGAAAGCAGAGAGCTGAGGCCTCTCTCATCCTCCCACTGATAGCGGAGACACAGGACGGACACTACATGAAAAGTGGGATTTTCGTCAGTATTCGGCACTGTAGATCGTCGTGGAACTTCAGGTTTACGGCTGTACATGGCAATTTACAGGCAACACCGAAAACTGCCGTGAATTGTCGGAAATTGACGTGGACCTTGCTTGGCAGTTGTCCCCCCATGACCCCCCCTTTCCCTCTAATTGTAGGTGAGGCTTTCACATGTAAATGAAAATGCTGTGAGCTGTACAAATGCAAATCATGGTAGCAGCAGGGGGAGTTTTACCCCAGGTGACTGATAGGTTGGATATTTCAGCCTACATGTTTCAAATGTATTTTATATGTTGTATGTAGTGTACTACACAAGAAGGCTAGTCTGGGGACAAACTTCACCCACAGGAATGTGTAGAATCTATTATGAGTTTGGGTACAACTTTCACAGAGAGGAATTGGAGCCAGGAATGTGGGACTCTATTAGGAGCACGTGCCATAAAAGGTGTAGTTTAAGAGTAAACTGTTCCAACTGAAATAGATGTCTCATGCTGTGTAAGCACAAAAAGTGTTTAAAAGGTATTCATTATGATGTACATGGGGTTCATCCTTGGGCAGACGTGTCTGTATGCTCATGGTTGTTCCAGTGTCATGAAAGTTTGTTCACTGTTTGAATAAAGCTGCACTTGATTTGTAATCATCGGACTGGTCGTCCTCTTTGAGGTCTCCCAACATCATTTCTGAGTCATCACCCAATATCAGTGACATTTTTCTAAAAGGTATTAACTTAATTTTAAGAAAATCTCTTAAAATAGATCAGACTCAGTATAGCCTAATTGTAGACTTCAATTTTAGCTTGAATTGATTTATTTAATGAAAGTATGCTAGATTAATTACTGTGTATGTCATTAGCAATGACCAATGTTGTGTAAAAAAGATACACAAAATAATTTATTTCAACAATTAGTTTTAATTGCCTCAAAGATAAAATGTGCATTCCATGCAAACAACATCACACTCTCGTAGAGCTCAACCACTGTGTATAGTGGGTCTTGCTCATTCAACATTGTCTGGTGGAATGGAGACAGAGGCTCCACTGTACAGTTTTCTAAGAGAAGTCTTTCTGCTGACACCAGAACACTGTGCTTCACATAAAGCATATCAGCTTTGTCATTGCGTGACAAGGTCCCAACCATTTGTCTTCTTAAAATACTGGCAAATTCAGCACCATATTCACATGTCCATGGCATATGAAGCTGTTGGCTCTGCTGAAATTGCCTCATAATCTAGACTTCAATTGTGCTATTGTTATTAAACTTTCCCAGTATTCCATTAAATCTCACTGTAATTCACCTCCACACCAGTGTGTGCGCTGTTCGCGCCCTGAGGGTTAATCTGCTCCTCTTTGTTTCTCTATCACTCTGCCCCACCCAAAGTATAGGAATATTTCAGGCCAATTGGTAAAAGAGTTGTCTGTACACTTTGTCAAACTTCACTTGGAAAAACACTGGAGTTGTTCAAGACGTACAGAGAGTTTTTTCTTCTCCTCCATATCACCTCCGGGGCTCCATAAAGATGCACTCACAGAAAAGGAAAAGACAACGTCAGTATATCATTATTAATGAAACGGCGAGCTAGTCTGTACTGTTTAACTCTTGAGAAGTACAATGACTGTCTTTGGATGTTAAACAGGCTACTTAGACTTGGTAGTAATGTTTTAAACCATGCGAAATGCACGCAAGTTTAAACGCGAGCAGGACAGAGCTGTGTGTATGGCTGCTTTCAGCACCAGTCATTACAGCTAGTGAGTTGCTTTATAAAAGTGTATTTTTTTGGTCTTGTAATTTAGAGGAAGCAGTCCGCCGTCTTCACAACTCAGAGACAAACTGTAGCAGGCGCGACGAACCGGAGCAAGGGTAAGATTTAAAGAATATGTTTTCATTGAATGAATTTCATTCATTCTGCTGTATTGTTTTTTTTTTTTTTTTTTTTTTTTTTTAACCTCGCCTCATAACGAGGCAGTGACGTATATTTGCTCGGAGCTACGTCTGCAAGTCCAGATTTACATGATGCTGATTTTTCTTTTCATACCACTCTTTTTTTAATTGTTTTCCAGCTGCCTGTGTTGTGGTTTCTGCGTTTATGCCTTGCATTCTGTTTTGGTTTCTGTATTTTGCCTTGTGTTTTGTGCCGTTTCTGTTGCTTCGTAGTTTTCTGTATGTTTCCTGTTTTTGTTGTTGTTCTCCCTTGTGTTTAGTGTTGTGTCAAGTTTGTGTTTAGTCGATTTCATGTTTCCCTGTTTATGTTCTGCTTCCTGTTTTATTTTGATAGTCTGGTCTTCGGTTTTGTCATGTCTGGCTTTGCTTTCTGTTCCCACCTTTGTTGATTGTCCTGCCCCGCCCTGATGTGCTTCAACTGTTGTCTCACCTGTTTCTGATTTACCCATCACCTCATGTATTTAGCCTCTGTGTTCCCCTTGTCTTGTGTCAGATCGTTTTGTGTCAGCACCTGTTTAGTTTGTAGCCATGCCCTTGTGTTTCCTCCCTGTGCCTTGTGTTTGTGCCTGCGTCAGTTTGCTTCTGCCTATGTTTTTCCCGTCACTTTTGTTTTTGTGAGTTTTCCAGTCTGTACTGCCGCTTTTTGTTTTTATTGAACCCTCCACATCAACGTTTGCCTGCCTGCCTGCCTGCCTGCCTGGGGCCTGTTTCACAAAAGCAGAATATATAAATCCAGGATAACTGATAAAGCGAGGCTTGACCTAGTCGAATCTGTGCATCTTCGCTTGGTGCGTTTCACGAAGGCCAAGCCAGGCTGAGGAGGAGCGACTAGGTCGAGTCAGGCTGAACTAATTCAGATAGATGTGCGTCGACGGATTTCCTCAAAAGACTGCGAGGTCGAGCACAGATTTACTGATGCCAAAATGGAGAATACGCATTGTACATAGGCTACTTTATACAGAGTGAGCAGCAACTTCTTGTGGAAGTATGATGACGTGAAACACATTATTTGAATAAAAAGAAAATAACACGGCTGCTGTAATGAAACAGCGAGAGAAAGCTTAGCAGACGATCACGGACCGACTGAATGTGTAAGCAGCCTAAATATATACATTAACTGACCACTGCTCTGAATGGAAACCGTCATAATCCTACCATTCAATGATTAGGCTACTAATCATTTGCACAAATTAACAATTGTACGCTTTGCCTTAAAAGTAAGCAGAAGATAATGTTACTCAGGAAATTTACCATGAAGATCCATTTTCTGTAACGCTAGAATATGAAGCGTAAATATCTCTTTCACTCTGTTCCTCCCTCTCTCTCACTGGCTAAAATATTAATTTCCTAAGTCATATTAACTTCTACTACTCTCTTTTAATGCAAAGTGTTCAGGTGTTCGTTTTTGAAAATGACAAGTGACACATTGAGTGGTTTCATTTAAGAGCAGTAGTTCATAAATGTATATTTTTAGACTATCATTTAGTCTGTCCGCTATTATCTGTCACGCTTTTTCTCGCGTTTTTTTTATTTTTTATAGAGGAGTTTCCTTCTCTACATATTAAATGCCTATTGCTCCCTGGTATAGATGGACATAGAAAATAAAGACACTGAAGAAATTGAACTGTAAAATCTAGAAACTATAAAGATAATAAAGTGATAAATTCCATGCACACTATAAACATGAATGGAACAGAGTATATTCATCAGTTCTTTCCCCCCAGGCAAAATATACGGTCAAAAACCATTAAGGTGTCCTCTCCCTGTTGTTACATGAACGTACAGTAGCCTACATCACTAGATAGTTACTGATCCAGTGAACTAAGTCTATAATTTGGGAGGATTGTACAGTTAGGATATGTTCTTAAAATTGTACAATCCTCCCAAATCATAGTCCCAGTTTACTGGACAACACAAATTGTGTGCTAAGAATGCCAAATACAGTGTACATGGAAGCAGAACAAACATGATCCTTATTGTTAAAGAATAAAAAAAGAAATGATACACTAAAATAATTTAAGGTGCATTGGGGAACTATAGAAATGTACAGCATTGTATGTATTGCCCTTAGTAACAGACTTCATTTAAAACTCATTTGAAATTTTATCAGCCTTTTCTAATTATCTCCACAACTGCCATAATATATTCATCAAACTTCTTACAACAATATGAACAGCAGTCTTCATACAGCAATATAACAGTAAAAATGACAAATTTATAATTATAAAAAAAAAAAAAAAAATGGTCACAACTTTAAATAATAACAGTACTTAAATGAACAGCAATATGCACGTGTTGTATTTTAATCCAGGCTGATAACAATAAGGTAAAACCACTGCTGAGTGAACAGAAAAGGTTCCAGGATTAAATAAATCCTGGCTGTTAGCCTGGTTAGGAGCAGGCTAGCTGCACAGAATAAATCTCCATGGTGATTTATGTGCCTCTGCTTTCGTGAAACCGAGTCCAGGCTAAATTCATCCAGGATAACCAGGAAATCCCGGCTTAATCCCTTATCTTGGTTTTGTGAAACAGGCCCCAGCTCTCTCTGCATTTGGGTCCTCACTCTCCCGCCACACACCACAACAGCCTGTATGTAAGACATTACGAGACAGCACGCAGGAGCTTCAGGTAGAAATAACCAGATCTGGCATTGCAGGCAGAAGCTGTGAAGAGTTCAGCTCGGAGTCGGTCGAGAAGAAAAGAGGTAAGATTAGATCTATTTTTTGGTCAATGTCAATATTTTTCAGGTGCATTCATAGATGTGTTGTCCATAAGCAGTATATTGCGCAGTACTGATTGTCTTTCTTGTTTGATTTTACAGCTGCTGGAAGCGAGACAGAGTGTGCTGGCTGCGGTTGAGGTGGACATTTGGAAGTGCACCACATACAGGACAACGCACCACAGACGTCTGCTAAATGGACCGAATTCAGACCGAATGCTGCCGGTTACCTACAGCTCCGAGGCGGCCGTGGGTTAGGGGTGGACGGTGCTGTAGGATTTGGCTTCTCGTGAGCGTGGGATATTTGCTGTGTGTGCTGTGTGTCTCCGATGCTTTGTACATAGTTTTTTTCTGATTGCGTTTGTGTTTTGTGTTAATAAAGCTCTATATTTGAATAAACGGCACATTCCTGGCAAATAATTTTCCTTAGGATAACCATGACATGAATATACAACGTAGCATATATGAAATAAATAATATATATAATAATAATAATAATAATAATAATAATAATGGCCCAGGGTGACCAATAGCCTAACCCATGACAGACCTGCCAACTAATCACGATAGATTTTTCTGTTTTAAAAGTAGTGGTTTCATCCAATAGCGAGTGAGGGCGTGGTGTCGCTGCTATTCATATTCTAATTAGATCCATTAACACCTCCGCGGGAGCTCTCCACATACGTCATGGTTCGTTTCCGACAATATGTGGCACAGACGAACGTGACGTTCACAGGCTGAAAATTGTTAACTGCCGAAAATTAGGGAGATTTCTGGGCGTTTACCGGGACGAAAATCCCACTTTTCATGCAGTTGGAGCAGAGCTCTGCTTTCCCAAACTCTTCAACACCTCCTGCAGGAAGCTGACACCTCCTTGGTTTGAAGTGATGCTCATTCACATTATGTTCTACTCCATCTCTCTGCTCACTGTAGCTCTCAACCTGCTCATCGTCATCTCAGTCTCCCACTTCAATTGAAGTTGTTAATATGTGAACCCTTTTTGTCAGTTTCAGGGTCCTGGTATTGTGCATGCTGACTTGATGTCTCGATTTCATGGCTTAGTGGGATATTTGAGGGAGCTATTGATGATGTTATTAGTAATGTAACACCTGTTCTTTTCATACTATGATCAGTGTTTTTGAAATGATTGTTTCCATTGTTTCAGAAAGAACTAACATAAAATGTTTGTTTGTCATTTAGATATGAGGACTTGTTGGTTTAATTGTACTTTTCTCTTTCCCTCCAGGCAGCTCCACACACCCACCAACATCCTCCTCCTCTCTCTGGCTGTCTCAGACCTTCTCGTGGGCCTCGTGCTGATGCCGGGAGAAATCCTCCGAAAAACATCCTGCTGGTTTCTTGGTGACCTTGGGTGTACTCTGTATAATTATCTTTCAAGCATCATTACCACATCCTCAATAGGTGACATTGTGCTCATATCAGTTGAACTTTACATTGCTATTTGTGACCCTCTGCATTACACCACCAGAATCACTGTGAACAGAGTTAAACTCTGTTTTTGTCTGTGTTGGCTCTATTCTGTTTCCTACAGCTTTCTCTTTGTGAAGGATGACCTGACTCAACTGGGGAGGTATAATTCCTGCTACGGAGAATGTGATTGTTGTTCACTATGTCGCAGGAGTAATATATGTTGTTTTTTGCTTTATTGTTCCAGTTACTGTCATCATAGCTCTGTATCTGAGAATATTTGGTGTGGCTGTGTCTCAGGCTCGTGCCATGCACTCTCACATTACAGCTGTCACACTCCAGCTTTCAGTGACTCCAAAGGCAAAGAAATCAGAGCTGAAAGCAGCCAGGACTCTTGGTGTTCTTGTGCTTGTGTTTCTAATATGTGTCGGTCCATATTACTCTGCATCTTATGTTCTTTTTGTGTTCTATTGTAACTCTGTGGTGTTTCAACCTTAGCGCTAGGTGGCGCTGTGCACAATAAATCCAGTTTAGAGTAGAAGAAGTAAATATAGAATAAAGAAGAAAAAATAGAGTTGTATATATGCTGCGTTCATGCCACCTCGGAATAACAGGCACCGCCCCCCTGGTTACGTTGTTTTTCCGACTGGCAGCGTTCTAATGGTTGGGATGAGTGTTCTTCTTCTTCTGTTATATTGGCGTTTGGCCTAACAACTTTTTGCATGACTGCCACCAACAGTTGGCCTTAGCCTAGAGCATCAGGTGTGTGAAAACATGGAGGACAAACAACATAACAAAAGATTTTCTGCTGTTTTCCTATGCGAGCATCCACAAAACACATCGCCAGGTGTTTGTTTGTGTGTTATCTGCAGGACAACCAACGGAAAAAGACACAGATAATGGGTTGTTTTTTTATACATAGGCCTATTTATGAATAATTTTAAACATATTATGTCTGTGTATGTTTCTTGGCAGAGGCATTTGTCCACAATAACAGTTCATTATCATTGAAATATGTTCAGTGAACCAAAGTCGCCTCCATCAAACGTCAGGTGTCAACAACGCGTCACCGACTGGGGAACTCGGTTATCAAAATCCAGCCCGAGTTTCCCACATCTGATTCCCCCACAGGACGTTACGTGAATGGTGACGTTTTCACTCGGAAAAATGTTTTTCCGATGCCCACAAACACACGGATAGACACATGTATGCTGTCACACTTCCCGTTCACGTTAGTTGGAATAAAGTAAAGTGACTAAGTCAAGACAGAGTTGTTATTGTTACGACACAACAAACTCTTGTGAGTCTATGCCTTCTTGTACCCCTGGTTTAGAAAAGCAGTTAAACTCATTGTTACTTCCAGATCCTGCAGCCTGGCTCCTGTGAGACCAACATGCTGTAGAGCGGCTGTGGAGGGACTGAGATCAGACTTGGTCTAAGGATAAATTAATTAATATGTTCTTGCTGTTCAGTGAGTGAATTATCAAAAACAGAAAGTGAACATATGCTTTCCTGTCTTTAAGTCTGAATTGTGTATGAACAATAATTGAAAGGCCTGTGCTTCAGCTTTATCTTGTTGTGTATTTTGTCTCTTTGATGCTACTGCATTTAAAGAAAGTTTTTCTAGGTAATCACCCAGTCTAATGCAAGCTTTAAATTTACACATGTATGACACGTCTGCAGTCTTTTTTATTTCTAGGGAACCTTCTTTTAGTTGTGATAGGGAACATTTCAACCCAACACATCAACAGATGTACTAAAGTTTTGTATTTATGTCACTATGGTGCTGCAAACCATTTTGTTGCAAACATAAATTACAGGCCTGCTGGGCTCCTGCTTCACAGACACACTTTCATGTGTATGTATGCTTCCAGTATAGAAAAAAATCCACTGTTGTGTTTCAGATAACTATAGGTACAAAAACATAATGTTCCCTATCAGCTTAGAAACAAGAGTTGTTCTAATCATTTCAGTCAAGTGTCATTCATATTTGATCCCTGTATAACATTTATTGAGGATCTATGCCTTGTTTTACTCCTGCTTTAATTCTGCGGTGACTACTTGATAGTTGCTTCATCTGCATCATTTGCAGTCCATCTGTATTATTTTAACTCTTGTCTAAACCCTGTGATTTATTCCTTGTTTTAGATTCAGATCCTGCAGCCTGGCTCCTGTGAGACCAACATGCTGTAGAGAGGCTGTGGAGGGACTGAGATCAGACTCAGGTAAAAAGGAATGAAAATGTTCCTTCTATTCAGTGATCAGTTGTTAGTTACAGAATGTGAAAACATGCTTTCCTCTCTAAAAGTCTGAATTGTGTATGAACAACAGATGAAAGGCCTCTACTTCAGCTTTATCTTGTTGTGTATTTTGTCTCTTTGATGCTGCTATATTCAATGAAAGAGTCATAATCACGATATACTGTTAATCACTCAGTTTAATGCAAGCTTTAAATTCTCACATGTATGGCCCTTTTACAAAGTTGTTTTAATCATTTTAGTTTATTGTCATTCATATTTGATCCCAGTATAACATTTCTTATCTTTATGACCAAATTATGTTTTATGTATATTAATGTAAAGCACTATGAAGTCCTGTTGCGAGAAGTAAAAAAATGTATTATTTAAAAAGACAGGATTATCTACAGTTCATCAGATCATTGCAGTCACATTTCCAGAGAAACATGTAATCATAGGACAGAGAAATTTAAAGATGCAGTAGGTAAGTCTTATAAAACTAAGTTTCTGTATGATAGTAACGTTTGCACAGTGGTGGTCAGATATGATGCTGAAATGGCTAACAGTAGCCTGCTAGTTAGCATTGTTTTACTGTTGGTGAGTAAAGTTAACATTGTGATAGTGTTTAGTTACTGAAAATGTTGTCTGACAAGCCTAGGCAGTTGTGTCAATCTCCCATGTGTGGGAGGGGCTTAGGAGACGGTTTGGGCTTCAGCAGAAAGGGGGGAGGGACGGAGAAGTTTTTGATGTTCAAATGTGTTGGCAAAGTCCTGGATCTTCACAATCTTACCTACAGCAGCTTTAAAGTTACACAAATTATGTAAAGTGTAATGGGTTGCAATTTTAAATCAGTTTTATTACAAAGAGATCAGAATTATTGTCATTTATTTAATTTTACATAGCATAGAGAGATGAACAGATGAACAGAGTTGTTGTAAAGTTTTTTTGGATTGTGTTTTCAAAACACTACACACAATTAGCACAACCACACACCCAATTAGCAAAACACCTTTGCACCTTTGCAAAATGAAACACTTTAAACACTCACAAAACTATACAATAATTTATAAAAAACATATTTTGTTACCATATGAAACACACACCTTTCATTTGACTTAATTAAGTTTTAACCATATACACACTGCTGTTGCTAACCTAAAACACTTTTAGCAATTCTACTTCTCAGTGATCAGAGTACTGTAAATTAATTACACAGAGACATTTACAATAAGTTCACCAAACACTACACAAGACCAATGCTGCAGACTGAGGAAATATAATTCATTTCTCTCCATATACCCAAATCAGTTGACATGGAGAATCAACAACAAAACATGTCCCAGTTTTCATTCTACGACAGTAGTGTGCATAACACTGTTAGCTCCACAAACAACAAACCTAAAATATTCTATCCAGGACAGGTTACAATCACAGAAAAAACAGACAAAACAAAAAAAAAAGATCTCAAAAAGTACAGAAAATACTAAACATTATCTCTTCGCCTAGCTGGATCCGGCCAAGAGAATTTCATCAACATCACAGGAGATATCCTCATTGGCAAGACAACGTGGGAAGAACCGTCTTGAATGTCGAATCCATCCGTGCACAGCTGCAGCGTAGATTTGATCACAGGTGTCCTCCATGGCCTCAATGAGGGGTACCTGAGCCTGGGGCCTCAATGATGGGTCCCTGAGCCCGGGGCCTCAATGAGGGGTACCTGAGCCCGGGGCCTCAATGAGGGGTCCCTGAGCCCGGGGCCTCAATGAGGGGTACCTGAGCCTGCGGCCAAAGATCGTAAACCCTCGCGTGAATATGGGCCCCCTTCCTCCTTGTCGTTCTCGACCCTCAATCCTCATGTCACAGGGAGGGGTATCAACACTGCTGATATGGTGCATCCAATGAGCAGCTGATTACTGTAACTGTAGACAGATTTTCTTTGACCTGTTTCCTGTCTAAATGTCCTTATGACAGATGCTGCTGTATATCTACTAAGATTTAGCTGACTCTTAGTCCAGCCTCCCTCAGCATCAATCCATGGTTCATAACATGGTCCACTAGTGTGCCTCTACCTCTGGCTGGGCCTCTTCCTCTACCTCCTTTTCCTCCTCTGTGGATTTTCCCTCTCACTCTCATTCTTCTTCTTCTTCTGACTCCTTCCATTTTGGTTGAAGGCAGGTGAACTTACCTGCTGCATTTTATATAGTGCTTAAACCTGATTGGTGTGTCTACAATTTAGCAGTCATGTGTTTGCGTACCTGGTGGCTGTGTTTAACCAATTGGTTCATGTGTGTTCATTTGAAAGCCTTTGCTTTGAAATTGCAAGGAAGTGACATCATGATAAATTTCTGTGTCAAATGCATACAAGTGTGTTTAGTGTTTTACAATCACTGTGTGCAATGTTTTGCAAAAAGTGTGAAGCTGACAATGTGCTTACAGTTGTGCAAATCTAGCCTAGTGTTTTGCTCCTTGAGTGTAAGGTTTTGCTAATTGTGGGAAAGTTTTAATTTTAATGTATAAGCAATTGTAAAAAACTGTAAGATGAGTTTATGGTATTTTGAATAATAGAGTTTTGAAAAAAGGAGACATAGTTTTGAAAACGTGTGTAAGCAGTTGGAAAAAACTGTAATAGATTCAATAACGTAACCGTATCACGTCCTGCCATGAGACCTGGCTGACACAGACAGATGTGCTAACTGTGTTAAGAGTTTAGGAAAGTTGTTAAAAGTATTGAAAAAAGTGTCATAGCGATCGTAAAAACTGTAATCTTAAAAACATTTTTTAATAAACTCAAGAAAACAAAAATGTAGAGAGGCTTCAAGAGAAAATGCAGTGCAAAACACATTCTATGATCAATACAATCACTTTTGTCTGTTGTATAAGGGCGGACCTGACTGACACATAAAATAATGCAGTTTCTGTAATTCCATGTGATGTTAGTGTTTTGTATGACATTGTGCTATGATTGACTAAATGTTCCTGTTGGGAGAGAACATGTGTTAGTGTTTTGGAAGAATTATTTGATTTTGAGACATGATTGCATTGTTTTGGTAGACATAGTTTATTGTGTTAGTGAATTATTGCATTTTGAAAATCAGTGTTTTTCTTGTTGCTTTGACACAAAATGCATATAGTTAACACACATTTAAACTGCTTGAACTTCTTTTACACACAAGCTCCACCAAGACCAAAACAATGGATCTTTACTGCCAAATTTCCAAATGCTTTCACACTGTATGTCAGAACAGATAACATCATGTTCTAAACCTAACTTATAGGATAAAGTCAAAGTGATCAGCTGACCATATTGTAAATTGAAACACAAATACATCCTCTGCAATTTATACATACATTTATTGAGAAACAGCTGATTGAAGTTACGGAAATAGATCAATCACAGCTGATTCCTGTTGGGAGACAACATGTGTTAGTGTTTTGGAAGAATTATTTGATTTTGAGACATGATTGCATTGTTTTGGTAGACATAGTGTATTGTGTTAGTATATTATTGTTTTGAAAATCGGTGTTGGAGTTTAGTTTACAATGTGTGATTTTAAGCATGAAAATAACTGTTTGCCAATCGTGTGTTGTAGGTGTGTTGGTGCGTTAAGAGTTCAGGAAAGTTGTTAAAAGTATTGAAAAAATTGTCATAGCGATCGTGAAAAACTGTAGTGTGTTTGTGTCTCTATGTGTGTTTATGTGTTAGCGTGTTGGCGTGTGTGTTAATGTGTGTGTGTGTTTCTGTGTGTGTGGGTGTGTGTGTGTGTGTTAGTGTGTGCGTGTGTGTGTGTGTGTCTGTGTGTGTGTTGTGTAACTTCCTTAAAAAGAAACATTTCGTTTCACCACTGATTCAGTTTGGCGTGGTGTTGTGCCCGGTGCAGTCGTTTTGACAGCTGAAGGAACAAAGGAACAAACTTTAGGTAATGTAGAATAATATTATTATTCTGTATTTATTAAATGCAAACTCATGTTGGTAGGGATGAGTTCAGAAGGGGAGGACTGCTGCCAGTGACGCTCAGAGTAGAACAGGAGCTGCTTCATATGAACAATATTGTCAGTATTGTTGTTGTCAGATAACAATGGTTCTTACTCAGCATCACTGTAACACCAGGGCTGGTGTGTGTTCATGTAAAGAGTCTGAATAATGGAGCAGAAGCTGCAGACGTCATGTTCTGCTTCACATCTGTCTTTGGATATGAGACATGCTTAAAGTCGAGGGCGGAAAAGTGTAACACATTGAAATCTAAGTTTTTTCAGCGTGTGAATTGTTTCTGTAGTGTGTAAAGTTCTTTGATTTTGGAGATTTTTTGTATTTAACTGGGGATGCACTGTGTGTGTGTGTGTGTGTGTGTGTGTGTGTGTGTGTATGTGTGCGTGCGTGCGTGTGTGTGTGTGTGTGTGTGTGAGTGAAGGCAAGACTTAAGGCCCTGACACACTAACCCGATAATCGGCTGTCGGACAGTCTGGCGAGGTCGGTGACTCGAGTCTGTTTGCTGTGTTCCATGCCGTCGACCGTCAGAGGGGCCATCGGCCTTCGTTTTGGCTGACCTGACATGCTCGGTCGGAAGGTGGGCACTGCCGGCAGTCGGACTCAAATGACCAATCTGATTGGTAGAGTGCTAACCCGGAAATGACGAGCGGGATTAGAGTGACTAAAGCCTCTCAAAATCTGTCGAAAATCTTTTAAACTGACCTTTGTCGATCTGAAATGAAGACATATTCCGCAACTGCATAGTCTATTTCTTACTTAAAATGTTTTCAGAAACACGTTTCGGTGAACTAAAATATAAGATCGGAACTTAACAAGCCGCCATGACAGCCTGGCTTTGAATTTCCGGAGAAACCAGACCCACGTGACGCATTCGTCCAATCAGTTGCCGTCGGCAGTCGGCATCACTTGTGTTCCGAGTCACATTTTTCGGCCAACTCAGTCCTACTGCATTTTCTGCCAAAGGTCGGCTGTCGGGTTAGTGTGTCTCGGGCTTTATACAGCAATAGGGCTTACACAAAAAACAACTCACTGATCTTTGGCCAGAACTAAACTCACTTGTGCAACTTAATTCTAACATTTTCTATAAATACTTTAACAAATGTTTTCACTGGATCCTGACCTGAACGTGTTCGTAACCATGAACAGGATAAAAAGTTCAGAAAATACAAGATGATGATTTTAAAATCGTATCATATGAGGATAACAGATGAAGCTCATACTGTGTCTACTCTTTGTTAGCCCGGTTATTCTGAAACATAGATACCAATACAAAAATGACCTGCACTTAAACAAATGTTCACATGGTACCAAAATAACTCGCGGCACTGACTGATGACCAAAAAAGAAGGTATTTTAAAAATTAAAAATGTTCATTATTTATTTCAAGGGCCACTAGAGAAGTTTTGGGACCTTAAGTCAAAATAGACTTGACCCTCCCTTCTCTTGTGATACATTCTGGATGTCAGAAAAAGTGATGACCCTCCCCAATATTATAGTGGAGCCTTCTGATGGGTTTGCACTTGGCAAAGATGTACAAATGCTCATTATTTTTTTTACAGACATGACATATGTAACTAGACCTCTTCATTCTGATCTTACGCACCACACTCCTCTGTTATGGTGTGGTGGCCATTTCAGTAGATTTACTCCCTAACATTGTTATGGTTGCTATGGACTCATCACTAGGCTTCCTCAGTCATTGTATATTTTATCATAGGTAAAGCTGCCGAAACTGAACATTATCCAAAACTGCATTTCTCAGATGAGCATCAATTTGGGAGCTTGCATGCTACCACTCCTTCCTTCTCAAATGCCTTGAAAAGGCTGTCGTTTGCACAATTTCACAAATAGTCACCGGGACTGAAAGGACATTTGAGTCGGGTATAGCTGCAGCCTGGAGACATCCCATCTTGGCTGTTGCTGTCTGTGAGCTTTTCTAAATAAAAGCTTGCATCTGGTTCGCTATGTTTTCGTACTATGTTTTGGATGTTTTTGAACCAAACAGCACAGCAATCATGCTAATGACAAAAATTATTTTTTCAGCAGATGTCTTAGTTACAACACGATGGAGCTAGCAAAGCAGTTTTGTGTTTATATGTGCGAGCGGGATTTATTCAGTTTGGGAAATCCCACGGCCTATAAAGTTACAGCTCAAATTGTCTTGCTGACTAAACAGGGAGGGACCCATTTGCTAGCGATAGGGGCCGAGACTGTGAGAGCAACATGGACTTCCACAAAAAATGTTACAGAGTCCATGGTAGAATTTCAGACATTACCACAAAGTAATGAAATATGTGTAACAGGGCACCTTTTAAAACTTTTATCGGAGCATCAAATTGTCCGTGCTTTGCTTGCGGTTAGCTTGCTGACTCTCACTCACAAGCATCCCAAAAGGCCTTGCACGGAGACCAACTGAAATCCCTAAATAATACTAAATGCAATTTATATAATTCTAAATTATGACATTGGTTGAAAACAAATTATACATTATAATGTAATTGTGACAATTTCAGATGGTGTGCACATGATGTGTGCTGTATGATACCATGCAGCCTTTTTTATTGTTTAAACAGTCATATTTTACATATTTGTTTTTAGAGCACTGCCAGTCAGTGGTCGGTGAAAGCCCTGAAACTAAAGGGATTATTATTATAAGCAAAAGTTAGCTTTTTTAAAGGCATTTTTGAGGGGCTAAAGGAGCTCAAAAACTCACCAAAATTTGCTCACACATAAGGACTAGTGACGAATTTGATATTTTATGGTTTTTCGTGCTCAGTTGTAAAGAAATTGGCTCAATAGCGCACCCTAACCATTTTCCAAGTAAAAGCCCCCTCCTTTAACTTTCACAGGACTAACAAACATGGACTTATGTAACATGTTGAGAAGTACAAAAAAGCAGCTTGGAGGTATACACTTAACTCTGCAGGAAGTCAGCCATTTGGAATTTACTGTGCATTTTAGTACATTTTACACCATTTCAAGGCATCATACTTTAAAGGAACACGCCGACTTATTGGGAATTTAGCTTATTCAACGTAACCCCCAGAGTTAGACAAGTCGATACATACCCTTCTCATCTCCGTGCGTGCTGTAATGCTGTCTGACAGCTCCAGCGGCATCAGGCCAGCACAGAACCTGCAGGTGAATGGTTCCAGTAATCCTACTGCTCCGAATAAGTGAAAAAATAACACCAACATGTTCCTATTTACATGTTGTGATTTGTAGAGTCACAGCGTGTACAAAAAACAACGTAACTATAACAAATGTCAACATCAGGCCCATCATAATCCACATCAACACCAGTAGAAACACAGGACAGTTTATGGGAAAGTTTTGATGATAGTATCCATGAAACCAAGATGATACACAATGCTACAGCTGATGACACAGTGGAAGTGAAAAAATACCTCCACTCTGCGTTTTTGCCCAGAACTAATGTTCCCCTAACTTACTGGAGAGAGCAGTAATCTTTCCTCATTTGTATGTCCTTGCTAAAAAATATCTTTGCATGCCAGCAACATGTGAGAGGATTTTTTCAAAGGCTGGAGAAATTATGGGTAAAAAAAGAAGTCCTTCCACAGCAGAGAAATTCATATTTTGGAATAAAACTCTATAAAAAAGTGAGACATTGTGGCTCGATTTTTTATTAATATTCATTTATCATGACCAAAATAACAAGCCTTACAAGCTTCACATATTACAAAAATACAATCATAATTGTTTTTTTTGAATGGCTCGTTGTCAAGGTTGTTTCAGATCAACACCTGCAAGTGACCACTAGGTGTCATCGTTGAGACGTGTCGGATTGTTTCGAAGCCTCGACACAATACGGCACATTTGCTTGAACTGTTTCATTGTTTCACAAAGCCTTGATCTGCCCACCACTAGCTGTTCGTGGAGCAAAAATACATAACTTGGTCTCTTCACTCTAAAAACTCCTGGGTAAAAACTTGACCCAAATGTTGGGTTAAAATAACCCAACAGTGTAGTTAATATAATCCAACCTCAGGGATAAATACCTGACCAAATCTTTGGTTAAAATAACCCAACTTCTGGGTCAAAAGAACAACCCCATTTTCTGGGTTGAAATAACCCAGAAATTAGTAAAGCTAAACCTCTGCATTCTCATCTGACGCATCCCACTCCTCTGTTATGGTGTGGTAGCCATTTCAGTAGATTTACTCACTAACGTTGTGGAAACACAATAAGCATGGAAACTAAATGCACACTTCCTGCATTACTTCAAATACTAAGTTACTCATCTAGTGTGCGGTGGTTTATGGGATGAGTAGTTCCTTCGCTCTGAAATGACAATATGGACATACGTTGTATCAACAGTCCCGCCCCTCCTCTGAGAAAGGGGGCATTCTTCTTCTACGGGGGTAGAGAGGGAAGGAGGTGTTTCTTCTTCCTCTTCTTCTGAATTTCTGGCAGACTGATGTGTATGTTATAGGGACAAGGGTTTAATATATGAACTTATTTCTTCTATTTCTTAGTTAATATATCCATGTTTAGAGGGTGTCTCACTTTATTTCAGTATTTCCAATACTGCTGATACTGTTTATCATAATGTACACAACACACAAGTGTGATTGTTCATATTATAAACTATGTTGACATGATAATATAATAACTCCATAATACACCCCTCCAACAAAAAATACATTTTATATATATATATATATATATATATATATATATATATATATATATATATATATATATATATATATATATATAGAGAGAGAGAGAGAGAGAGAGAGAGAGAGAGAGAGAGAGAGAGAACCCTAAACCCAGAACATGGGATACTCTTTGAAAAATAACCCAGTAACACAAACAATCCAGGAATTGGGTCAACATATTAGCCCTATAACCCAGAAAATGGTTACTCTCTGAAAAAATAACCCATCATTTTAACCCAACACAAATAACCCAGAAACTGGGTTGAAGAAATAACCTAGGAGTCTTTAGAGTGTTGACGGTCTTCTACCTTCATCCTACTTGCGGATGCAGAGGGTAGTGACAAGGTAGAAGGTTCACAGGATGCCGATGCAGTAGCATCAACATTTGAAGATGTGCTTGCTAAAGGGGAAAAAAGGAAATGCTGCAATAATCCCGGTCACTTTTTTAATATCAGCAATGGTATTGGGTGGGTGAATATTATATTTTCTATAGATATAAATCCAAAAAACATAATAAATATATAAACAGTCCATTTACAATCACGACTACTTATCTTACCTAATCAGACTTACCTTGGTCTGAGCAGTATTGATTCCTTCCACGCCTTCAACCTGTTCAGCAACCAGCGTCTGCTGCACAACTTCTTCAATTGTGGTCAATTTGCGTACTTCTGGGGGACCTGCACCAGTTTTCCTGGCCTGTGCCCTGGTAAATTCAAATTTTCTTTGGTACGCCGTTTAACGTCCTGCCACCTCTTTTTCACCTCTTCCACCTGTCTGCGGGTCGAGGATATTGCATTCATTTTATTTGTAATTTTGGTCCAGATGGCATTATTTTGTGTCGGTGTGGAATTCTGGCCTTGTATAGTATTTAAATCCACTGTAACCTCATAACAAGCAGATCAACTTTGCTATCGGTAAATCTTTGTTTTTGCTGTTTTGACTGAGGTGGTGGCTGATCCATAATAGAAAGAGAGAAAGAGGCCCATTCCATTGCGCTTTTAAATGTGCGCAATTTACGTCATAGTGGGTGGAGAAAGGCGCTGATTACTCGATGAACTGCAGGTTTGGTAAATACGACATAAGCTGATGTATCACAGCGTGCGCTTTCTGCGGGTTGGCCATGCCGCTGTTAACGCTCCGTTCGCAAATGTACGTACATCTGGCCCAGAATGTGCCTTTGGAACATTAGATGAATGGTTGCTAATAATGGGCAAATTAGAGATCCCAGGTGAAAAAGAATTCTATTAAAAATATACTTTAATAAAGTGTACTAAGTATATTTTCTAAATGTTGTACTATTTTCGTCAAATCCAAGTATAGTTAAGTGTATTCAATTATGTATTAACTTCAACTTAACATCTATTTGACTACACTTCAAGTGTAAATAGTATACTAAAATGGAACAACTTTTTTTAAACTTCAAGTGCACTAAAATACACTAATGAAAATCAAGATTCATGAGCAATTAAGCACACTTACAGTACAATTGCATTGTATTGCCATTCTTATTGAAATACACTTAAAAGGCATTGCAGCGCAACTTATAGTTGTGTTTAAGTATATTTTGTGCATACTGCTATCATACTTATAATTACTATAAACTATGTTAATTTAGTATGTCTCTGTGATATTTCAAGTGATCTACAAATGCACTTCATAACTATATCTAGTGCTTTTAAAGTGTCCCACTATGACAATAATAATGTGTTTGAAGTGAAGTTCAATTACAACCTAAACATCATAAACACGTACTTTCAGTGCAATGTTATTATAGTGTTAGGTAGAAACAAATAGTTTGAAGTATATTTCATCTGTACTTTTATCCCCATTTTATTATACTTAAGCATGAATGTTGCTATTACACTTCAGTTCAAGTGCATTACATCAACAGATTATAAATTGCATTTCAGAAAAGGATCTTTATTATTGACACAAAAGTAAAACAAAAAAGCAGATATTGGCAAAAGCAGGAACCTTGAACAGTTAAGGCAGCGTCAAGAGAAAAAAAAAGAAAGAATATGAGCGATATCCGCCGTGCTCGGACATACGCCGCTGTGGACGATGTCTTGCAAGCGGTTTCAGGAAAGTGGCGCCAGTGTTTGTTTGTGTGTGTCGGCCCACCCCCACAAAGCTCTGACCTGCAGAGGAGCAGAAGAAAGTAGCTGCACCTTCACCAAAATGAAGGCTGAAAAACAGAACTATTATGGTAAAAATATTTACTCGCCATGTGGCAGATAGCCACATAGATATAATTTATGTTATTATTTAAATGTAATATTTAGTTTTTAATAAATAATTGTTAACAGCAGTACAGAGTCTGCAGTCTAGCGCACAAACACTCAAGGAATAATGCAAACATTTGATGGTCAGTACCAGTTGCCTGGGGGAACATACGTGCCACAAACGGCAATTCCACAACTGTACAAGTGTGAAAGACGACATAGCCTACTAAAGGAGATCAAAGACATATTGTGGATATTTAAAATATCTTCCAGTTCTAGTGTTAAAAATTCCTTAGAAATAAATGTTTATTGATCTTTGAAAAAGTGTCCCTGCATTATTATGCCATTATCATTATATTAGATGAAAATGGTCTCAGAACGACAAGATTATGGTTTATCACAATAATTTCTGGGACAATTTATCATCCAGCAAAACTTGTTATCGTGACAGGCCTACTCTCTTTATACTGGACTAATGTCGAAGATCGTTGTTCCCATCACTAACAACAACAGAGGAACATAGGGTCCAAGTTGAAAAACCCGAAGTTACCCTTTAAATTGTGCACTCTGTTTTCAAAGTAGTTTTTCAAATGACAAAAAATGTTAACCCTGTGTAAAAAAAATAAAAATTCCACCTGGTATAGCAGTACCAAAGATGCCTGTTGGTCTTTAATGAAGGAGTCTGTTTTCTAGAGAGAAAAATTTTGCTTGGTTTGCAAAAGGTTATTTCCATGCAGCTCCATGCAAATCCTGTCCAGTTAATAAAAAAAAAAAAAAAAAACTAGTCCAAAGAGTACAGCCATACCAACGATGCCTTTAGGGACAACTACGCCGTTTGGTTGACGGCGCAGTCTCTCCGGCCCTTTCACTGGAAGAGCCTGTTTTTTAGAGCAAGTGCTTTGTTGGTAAGTTTCCCTCCAGCAAGTTCCATACAAATCTTTTGGATCGAAGGCGAGCAGGGTAGCTGAAGTTCAGGGCATACTGTACATTAGTCCAAACAGCGTAGCAACAGGTAATGCTACATTATAAAGATCTTGCAACATCTTGATGCCTTCAAGGACAATACCAATGTCCCCTGGTTCATCACTTGAAGCATGTTCTTTAAGAACATAAATCCCAACGCTGGTTCTTCAGTGGCCTCGTTGATGGTGTCTTCATCCATGCCCTATTATTAAATCATAAGGGAGTAGTAAGTAGGGCTAACAATTTTAGAAAATAATCTAATTGCGATTTTATTTCCACAAATATTGTGATTGCAATATGCAATAATTTTTTAAGCTCTTTGTCTTCTGTATTATTCAACAAAGACAAGTAATACATCCTTGTATAGTATGAACAACACAAGATTAGATAGATTAAACAAACTGTTATTTCCTGGAGGCCAGGTCTGGATGTGATGATGAAATTAGATGATTCATGAATTTATATGAATGACATCTTTTATTTAACTACTTCAATCACATTAGTATATTGAGCACTGACCAAGCTTGGTGTAAACGTTCATATGAAAGTCAGAAACAAATCACACAAACTAAAGTGCAGATTGCAAAAATATGTGGCTTTACCACACTTAGTAGTACTTAGATTATTTAATTATTATTAACTGTATTAAACATATAGATTGCATTGTTTTTTTAAACACACTACACTTTGAAGTCAACTACTGGTGTACACGTCATATGGGTACATATTTCTCTAAGAATATTATAACATGGTTACTACAAAAGGTACTAGCCTTGCTGTCAACTCCAAATCACGTAGGAAAGAGTGACAGTAAAGACAAAGAAAGATACAAATATGAAGATGAGTAAAAAAATAGAGGAAAAGTTAAAACTAAGACAAAAAGATGAATATAGTAGGAGAAAGATGAAAAATAAGTAGACGTTGGGCCTTACAATTTGTATGCCGTTCTTGCCAATAAATTGTGGTATGTAAAATATTTTACATAACCTTTCCACAATTCTAAAATCTTATAGTTTTTCAAAAAAAGAAATAACACTAAACAACCAGTTGGTGTTTTAATGTTTCTGATACTGTTAAAGTTTAAAATGGCAATCCATTTTCATTTGTAAACAATTGAGAAACAAATAAATGTAACATCTGTAACTTTCAATTATTTTAGGAATTATACAAAGAAAAAAGAAATATGACAGCACTTACCACTATAAAGCATTTGATTGTGTATGCTGTTCAAATAGGATCCTATGAAAGAAGACATTTAGAATCAGTGAGGTGAACCAAGCACATTGACTCAATAATTAAAAGACCACACAAAATAAAGCACACAACAAAGACACAACGGTGGGCTAAAATCCAGTTTGAGTCCGACCTTAAAAACGCTGCGTGAGAGAGATTTAGGAAAATGACATGATAAACAAAGAGTTCCCATACACTGTGCTAACGTTAGTTGCCCCGACACACACACACACACACACACACACACACACACACACACACACACACACACACACACACACAGTGTGTAACTAAATAACCAACAGCTTTAGCTACAACACTCGTTCGTTCTTACCCGACGTTACATTGAACTTGTAAGCCTGTGGTCTTAGCTAGCTAACCTTAACTATTAGCAAACCAACATATAACGTTATGCCCAAACAACTCGACGGACCTTTTTTATTTGTTAAATAAAGTAACGTTACAACAGCATCAATGTAATCTAGCGATAAATGTTGCGAACTAAACCCGACCACTTAACACTCATTCTTATGAGGCTGACTGGCTCCTCTTCACCGGCTGCCATTAATATTACGTTAGCTACATTGAAATACCGTTGTTAGGAGCAGGACCGTCAGGGGGAGAAACACAATTATTAATGCTAAACCAAGTAGTTACTAGTTAGTGATGGTATTAGCTAACTTAGTTACAAGAAAACCAATATATTTATAGAATGCACAAACAAGTGAACGGACTTTTGTAACTGTTACATGCAGTAGCCTACAAAAACATTATGAACATGAAAAAAATCATTTTGATTGATGTTAACTTACTTTTTTGTGAAGGAGACAACATGGCTGCTGTAGAATTAATCCTGCACGCAGCCAACACATACTCAACATTCTTCTTCACATTCTTCTTGTTTTGGCGATGTCCTTGTAATAACAGTTTGCCTGTGTTGGAAGCATAGACAGTATATAAACGGTTGGTGTCAGTGCCCGGGAAGTGCCACCTACACTTCCTGGCGCCATTTGATTCAAATATACCATTTCCGGTAGTGACCAAACTTAATTTGATCATTTAAAATGTTCAATTCAATCAATTTCAATCAACGCAAAAGGAATCTATACAAAAACAACTGAAGTCTACATGATTGAACCATGTTCTTGAAAGGAATATAAATGAATTGCGTAGCATATTCTAAATTCATTTTTGTAAATTCAAAGACCTGCTATTTCCCATTTTTTCAGTGTACTTTGATATGCTAATTAAAGTACACTTATATTTAGTGCACTTTTTTTACAGTGTACTAAGATTACACTACTGATGAAGTGAAATTAGTGTACACTTTCAAAAATTATACCAACTCTGTATTAAAAATAAGTGTACTTACTATAAGTACACTAAGTTACCACTATACATTTTTGTATTTTAACATATTTTATGAAATTACTCTGATATGCCACTAAAAATACACTTATTTTAGAGTGTACTGTATAAAGTGTACAGAAGTCACACTTCTAATGAAGTGAGATCATAGTACACTTTAAAAAAGTATACTAACAATTTCCAAAAAATATACTTCCCATAAGTACACTGAATTGCCACTCTAAGTATGTCAAATTTAATATACTTAAAAAAAAAAACTTCTATACAATTTAAAATGCATTAACAACAAAGTACACTTTCAAAAAGTACATTTAAAAAATAATTTGATTACTGGTAAATTAGTATACTTACTTTTTGGACTCTGAAGTGGAACTTAATTAATTCTATTTTGAAGTATACTTCTATACTTCTTTAGTATACTAAAGTATATATTAAATACTCCTTAAATAAAGCACAACAAGTAGAAGCATACTTGTTTTATACTTCATGTACTTCATTCATATTTCTAATACACTAAAGTATACTACTTTTTTACCTGGGATTGCATTAAAGATCGGGCACTTCTTTCTACAAGACAACCCTATTGCAATTATGTAAGCACATAATGTTATCTGAAAACTGCTGCCCTGATTCAAAAAACAATGCAACTGATCTCAGCTTGTATTCTGTCTGTAATGGAGTGAAATTGAAATTTCTAAGTGACCCCAAACTTTTGACTGGTGTGTGTTTTTAGCCTTTGGCAGAAGATGTGTAGGCTTTCGGTCATCCTGATGTCAATAGGGAACTCATTCCACCATTTAGGAGCCAGGACAGCAAACAGACGGGATTTTGTTGAGTGATTAGTTGTCCCTCGCTGTGAGGGGGCAGGTTGGCTGATGCGGAGCGGAGTGGTTTGACCATGTCCTGGATGTATGCTGGGGTTGATCCGTTCGTGGCCCTGTAGGCAAGTACTAGTGTCTTGAAGTGGATGCGGGTAGCAATTGGTAACCAGTGAAAAGAGTGGAGCAGTGGTGTAGTGTGAGAGAACTTGGGAAGTTGAAGACTAGTCGAGCTTCTGCGTTCTGAATGAGCTGCAGGGGCCGGATGGCACATGCAGGCAGGCCAATCAGGAGGGAGTTACAGTAGTCTAATTGTGAGATGACTAGAGCGTGAACCAGAACCTGAGCCGCCTTATGCGTTAGAAGGGGACGTATCCTTCTGATGTTATACAGCATGTATCTACACGATTGGGTGGTTGCAGCAATGTTGGCAGTGAAGGAGAGTTGGTCGTCAAGTGTCACACCCAGGTTTCTAGCAGTCTGGTTGGGGACTACCACAGAGTTGTCAATTGTTATAGTCAGGTCTTGGGTAGGAGTGCCCTTCCCTGGAAGGAAAAGGAGCTCAGTCTTGTCCAGGTTGGTTTCAGATGGTGTGTGAAAATCCAAGAAGAAATGTCAGTCTGACAGGCCAAGATACGTGCTGCTACTTGAGTTTCAGACTCCGGAAAGGAGAGAATTAGTTGGGTGTCATCTGCGTAGCTGTGATAAGAAAAGCCATGCGAGTGAATGACAGACCCGAGAGAGTTGGTGTACAGAGAAAAGAGGAGAGAACCCAGGACTGATCCCTGAGGAACCCCAGTTTTGAGTGGGCAAGGTGCTGAGACACCCAGATCCTGGAGTGTCGAAATGAGGATCTGGTGGTTCACTGGGTCAAAGGCAGCAGAAAGGTCCAGAAGGATGACGACAGAAGAGAGAGAGGTTGGTCTAGCGATGTGAAGTTGCTCAGTGACAGCAAGGAAGGCAGTTTCTGTTGAGTGGCTAGCCTTTAAGCCAGACGGTGGGGATCAAAAAGGTTGTTCAGGTGGAGATAGGTAGAGACTGATTATAAATGGCACGCTCAAAAGGTTTGGATAGAAATGGAAGAAGGGAGACTGGTCTGTAGTTATTTACCTCATACGACTCGAGTGTTGTTCTTTTGAGTAGTGGGGTCACTCTTGCCTCTTTGGTGGCGTCGGGGAAACAGCTAGTTGACAAGGGGATGTTGATGACATGGGTGAGGAAAGGAAGAAGGTCAGGAGCAATAGACTGGAGAAGGTGAGAAGGGATAGGATCAAGGGGGCAGGTGACTGGGCGGGTGGAGGTAATCAAAATAAGAATTTGATTTGGAGATAGAGGGGTGAAAGAGTAAAAAGTACTGGATGTGATGGGTAGTAATGATTTCATGATTTCAAAGTGTGGTGGAGAATGAAGAGCGTATGTCATCTGTCTTTTTTACAAAGCAGTTGAGAAAGTGGGTTGGTAGGAGGGAGGAGGTGGGCTGGGGGAATCTAGGAGGTTAGAGAAGATGGAAAAAAGTTTTTTGGGGTTGGAGTAAGAGGGTTCAATTTTGGTTTGATAAAAAGAGCTTTTTGCTTCAGAAATAAAGGCAGGGAAGGAGGAAAGAAGAGACCAATAGGTAAGCAGATCATCTGGGTGTTTACATTTCTGCCATTTCCTTTCCGTTGCCCGTATAGTTGATCTTTCAGCATGCACTGAGTCAGATAACCACGGAGCTGGGGAGGACTTGCGAGCCTTCAGTGAAGTAAGAGGGCAGAGAGAGTCGAGAGGAGGATAGAGTACAGAGGTGAGTGTCTGTCACTGCATGAAAAGTGGGATGTTGTCCCCCGTAAACGCACGGAAATCCCCCTAATTTTCTGCAGTTATCGACAATTTACAGGCTGTGAACATTGCGTTTGTCTGTGCCACATATTGTCGGAAACGATCCATGGCTCTAATTAGCATATGAATAGCAGCAACACCTCTCCTGTCCAGAGAACGTCTGGCCTGGCTTGAATTTCCTCACTCAGTACTGGATGAAATCACTACTTTTAAACAAGAAAAGTCACTCCTGATTGGTTGGCAGGTCAACCTGGGCCATTATTATTATAATAATAATAAAATTATGTATATTCTGTATATATTTATTTACACGTATATATATATATATATATATATATATATATATATATATATATATATATATATATATATATATATATAGTTATTTATTTAATATATGATATGTTGCATATTCATGTCATTGTTATCCTAAGGAAAATGACTTGCCAGGAAAATACTGTTTATTCAAAGATAGAGCTTTATTAACACAAAACACAAACTCAATCAGAAAAAAAACTATGTACAAAGCATACGAGACACACAGCACACACATCAAATATCCCACAGCCTATCCTATCCTACAGCACCGTCAAACCCTAACCCGCGGCCGCCTCGGAGCTGTAGTTAACTGGCGGCATTCTGTCTGAATTCGGTCCATTTAGCAGACGTCTGTGGTGCGTTGTCCTGTATTTCGGATCATAGTGGTGCACTTCCAAATGTCCACCTCACCTGCAGCCAGCACACTCTGTCTCGCTTCCAGCAGGTGTAAAATCAGTCAATAAAGACAATCAGTACTGCGCGATGCACTGCTTATGGACACAACACATTTATGAATGCACCTGAAAAATATTCACATTAACAAAAAACGACTCCGAGCTGAACTCTTCACAGCTTCTGCCCGCGATGCCAGATCTGGTTGTTTCTACCTGAAGCTCCTGCGTGCTGTCTCGTAATGTCTTACAGGCAGATGGAAAACAATTAAATGAGAGTGGTATGAATACAAAAAAACATAATTCCCAGTAAAATTAAACAGGGAAAGATGAAAAAGTAAAAATTACAATGGCGTCATTATCAACATCTGGTAAATCTGGACTTGCAGACATAGCTCCGAGCAAATATAGGTCACAGCCTCGTTATGTGACGAGGTTAGTCTGTAAAATAAATAAAAATAAATTACGGATAAGATCGGTATCTATTAACGTATCTATGTACTTATACAGAAGACTGAATGAAATTCATTTAATGAAAGCATATTCTTTAAAGGGGAGATAGAATGATTATATAGGGTATTTTACACTGTTCCTTAAGGTCTCCTAATGGGGTATGTAACATTGGTTGGGCTGAAAATTGCCTGAATGCTATTTTATTAGGCCCTTAACTACCCTGTGAATATGGCTCTATTTGGAACAAGAGTTCTTCTTCCAAATATGGTATTGTCATGAATATTCAGAATGAGCTACATGCTGATTGGTTTGAGCAAACTACATAGAAACACATGGGAGACTAAACAGCAGGTCTCATATTTCAGACACTGCAAAGTTATACATTCTTTATCGGGCTATTTCCTTATTAAATTCACTTCTGAGACTTTTTTTAGCGAGAAATCAACTATATGAAGCTCAAATATGGGCCGTTTTACAAAAATTGATGGCCAGCTGCAAATTTGGTAAGACTGTGTGTCGGAGTTCAGCGGCCGGTGCTGCCTGTGTTGCTGCCTTCCTTCACAGGCTACACAACTGACCTGAGATCAGGTAGTCTTCTGAATCAAGGTCATGCAGATCTCTGCTATTCCATTACAAAATTCACTTCTGAAACTTTTTTATGCGAGAAATCAACTATGTAAAGCTCAAATATGGGCTGTTTTACAAAAATGTTTGTCTAATTGCAAATTTTGTCTGACTGTGTGTCGGACTTCAGCGGCCGGTGCTGCCTGGGTTACTGTCTCGCCGCCTGGGCCTGCCTTCCTTCACAGAACCCGGCCTGCTCTGAGCTCGAATGAGCTCCTTTACGGCTGGCAACCCACGGCACTTCATACCCGCGCAAAGTCACCGTTTTTTGGCTAATGGACTACTAAACGTGCTCTGACAGAGCTCCAGGGCCTGCAGTTCCCCTCTTCCTAACGCCAGGTGTGTGTGAGTGAGAGCGCGGTCAGCGAGCTTGTTACGCCAGCAATCTCTTACCACAGGTTCCAGTTAATCTTATAATGTGTGTAATTATAATGTGTTGAGTTATTTAAACAAACAATCGGTGAAATACACGCCTCTTGTCCGCGAGTCTCATTGATAGAGATTTGTGTGCATGGTGACTTATGATGGGGGGGGGGTCTGGGGGTCCACCCCCTGAAAATTTTGAGCATTAAATACTTAATTTCCTGTATTCTTGTGAATTTTTATGCACTTATTTTTGTTTACCTTTTTCTGAAACAATTTATACTGGAAATATGTTTATCTAAAAGGAAACATAGATTACAATCCGAATATAAAAACATAATGGAATATATTGCATTAATGCTGTCAGGCATTCTGTATTGCTTTTAACTATTTATTCTCCTGTAGATCGACTTTTCTAATTATATCTGAGTCAGCACACATGTAGCCTAGGCATCATTTACTCTTCCCACTTTTGCTTCTTTTTTTGAGGAAGTAACCTCCTTAAATGTGCATATTAAAATTATTCACCTGAATGATACATTAATTAATTTTAATGAATTAATAACCTCCTGGACTGTAATATTTCAGATGTGTTTGAACAATTTCTGCTCATGTTCAAAACTTTGGGCACATTAAAAATACATATCTCATCTGTGTTCTCTGAGGTTTGGAGGAGTCGTGATATTTTGAGAAAAATAAAATGATAATACAATAAGCTATTACAAGAATAAAGTCACTATATTTCAGAAAATAATCCACCTGCACTATAGTCTGCTGTGCAGTACGTGATATCTCTGCTGAGACGGTTGGCTAGATCTCAGACCTCCTGACAGACTCAGAGCCCTGTTTGGGACGCTGGTCTCTGAATGAGACAGTTTAGGGAAGTGGCTGTAGGCTGCTCTACATCGGAGATGGAAACACAAAACTACAGCAGAGCACGTCCATAGTCCTGGATCCTCTGGCAAAAACTGGTCTGCACTGCTCTGCCTACTTTCCAGTTCCTCATCTCTCATTTCCACACTGTGCTCAGAGCTCCCTGCTGTCTTCACTCCCATCATCCTCAATCAGATGTTAGGCTTTCTCTATGAAGGATACATCTGATATTAACCTATTATCCTAATTGTAACCTAATATAATAAAACACACTAACATGTTAGTGTTAATTAACACCTTTCAGTCAAAATGGCTAAACATGGTTTGCTTTAATTTTGTTATAATATATGTGTGAGTGTGGGCCCACAGATAACTATTCAGGTTTACATGTCAAAAGGATTTATTTTATTGAAACCTAAGCAGAGGTAACAATTTATAGTATACTCTGATAGCTGTATTAACGTAACATATTATTTTGGGTGTCATAAAAAATAGGGAGTTATTTATACTGGCCTCACTTGTGTTTATGTTTCTAATACACCATACATGTGTTTATTATTTTTGTACTTTAACTAAATAAATTCCAATATCTGGGTTTATAGTATTTAAAGTATCATTTTTGGGTCTTAGATTTTGTACATGAGGTTTTGTTCTGAGTTACAATTTAAAAGAGTAATCAAGGTTAACACAAAACTTACCTAATTCATATTGGAGGCACCGCCAGTTATTTTAATAATATTGAGAAACATAGATTGCTAGCAAGCATTAGTTAGTACCAGTAAAGACATAAACAAAAAATCCAGGCGCCTTCCCATAGTACTACTACTCTATAGAGACCATATAGCTACATGGGACAGGTGTTACAAATATAATAAATGTAGTGTGTCCCTATTTGACTGGTGGGTCCACCATGTATAAACTCACCCTATTACTGCACTAGTAACCTGTGGACAGCCAGGGGGAACTAACAGCTGGTAAGTAACATTAGAGAGTAGAGTCCATCACTCAGACAGTGACACATTTAGGTTGTTATGAATGGCATATATGATTTGAAATGAAACATAAACTCAAACTGACTAAAACCAAGTTCTGACTCGGTTTCAATAGTGTTAGTGTGTTGAAATACATACTGGGTGAACAGTGAAGCTAATGTAGACCCTTTTTTTCAAGGAGTCTTACCAATTTTAGGACAATGCAGGAGGAGAAGGATCCTAAATATACAGCAAATGCAGCCAGGGACGTTTTTTTAATGACCCTGCAGTGGGATGTTGTTAACTTGCATTATCATGAGCAGGTGTGTCGGAAATGAGATTCAAAATAAAAGTCCAGTTTGCAGTTCTGGTCTGGCATGCAATCACCAGGGGAGAGATAAGTGTCCTCTGCATAAAACAGGTGGACACCAAATAGTATACTGTATATAATAGGGCTGCACGATTAATCTAATTGCGATGTCACTCTGTGCAATTACATAACTGCAAAAAAATGTGTGACTTAAGTTAAGAAAAAGGTGTGCACTGCAGTCTCCACGTTGGGTTGTAACACGAGCAGCAAATGCGCTACCAGCTGTTTACACAAAATAGGCAGTAAAAGAAAATCAAAGAATGAAAACTTCCAGCCGAGCATTTTTTTAATTATGAAAGATATAATGGAAAGTTGCCCACACAGCGCCAAATGTTAGACAGTGTATTGACTGGATCAAAGAAAACAAACACACAGATAATTTTTCTTCATGTATGCTCATTTATCTTTGTTTCAAAGTCAGCCAGTCACAAGTACTCTGGGGCACAGGGATCTGTCCTACACTATATACTCCATACAGACAGAAACAGAAACAAAAGAACAGGGATTTCTCTATTTTCTAAGTTTGAGTGGATGGAATAACCAATGTTTTGTGTTGCTTGTACGGAAGTGAACTTTGAATGTCTGTCACTTCCACTAATGTCATCTTCTCTCTGTACCCTAGTGACTCCCCTCATCCGCTCCATCTACAACTTCCTGTAAGGGAGATCACATTCTCCGAAACAGTGCTGATCCAGTTCAAATTTTCCCGGGGAGGCTGCGGGGTCATCCATTGTTTTGGAAGGTGTCACTTGACTGTCAGCTCTCCATCGCAGCCCTGCATGGCAGTCAATAAAAGAACCTCCTGAACCATTCCTGCTTAACTCACCTCCACTGGACCTTGCACATTTTTTTTCCATCTCAACATCAAACATATTGAACGATACTCTAAAATGTATATAGAAATTGCCCAGCCATACGTCTGCCCAAACTTACTTTGCCTGGCACATTTAACATTAACTTGTACGTAATACATCCTCATACACTGGAGTATCTCATGAGTACAGATGCAAGAGAGAGAGACAAAAACTATTTGTTCCGCGTATTCTCTTGTGGGTATCACGTATCCGTCTCCTCTAGCTGTTGTGGTTGATATGACATAGGTCCCCTAGCTTTGACCAGACACAAAAATGGTCCTTATAAATATATACCAGAAACTATGCACAAAGGACTACTTGCTCCCTAGTGCTGCTGAATTTTTGATGTTATTTAATAAATGTCATGTTTTATATCTGTCATGCTTTTGTGTTTGTCAGTACATTTTTTCAGCCTTACATTTTTAGTAATGCATGGAATAAAAATAAATTAAAATGCTTATAATGATTTATCATTACAACTTAATGTCAAATTGACTCAAGATCATAAACCATAGTATTTGAATGTGTTGAGGGATCTGACACCTGCTGTTCCTGTGTCAATGTAAGTCTCCTGAAAGGTCAAATGAAGTATGACACGTATGTTTAATTTAGTTGCTTTATATAGAGCGCTGGTGGGTGTTTTTTGCATAAAGATATGAAAGTAGAGGAAAGAATTAATATATCTAGCCATCTTCAGGTCAATTGCGCTTACTGGAATTAAAAGAAATGGTGATAGTGCCCTATGTTGCCATTATAATTTTAATTTAGTTTTTATTGAGATATAACTAACTCTTATTTAACTGACTGTATGCAAGACAGCTGTGGCTGTCTTAAATTGTCCCAAACTAGCATCTTTTTGTAGTAATTAAATAAGATTTATAATAATATTTTGGTTTGATTGTTACAGAAACTATTAATCCTTTTTGTCAAGATTTTCAGAGTTGTCAGATTTTCTGGTAAGCTACTCTTTGGTTCCTAGTAGTTGAATTAAGAGTACAGTATTTTTGAAAATCTGCTTACTCTTCATGTTAACCCCTCTCTTGGTTAAATATAACCATATCTGAAACCCTTTTAACAATAGTCCCAGATAAAATGTACAGTAAAAGGCAGACGTGATGCCATTAGGTTGTTAGTGTGACAGCGTTTAGTCAGTTTTTAGTGTGACAGCGCTTATTAAATTTAAGCAGGTAATAATGAAAATAGCTCCTCACCACATTTTTATTACATTTTTGGGAGGATGATTTGGATTGATTAATTAAATAAAGTATGAGCACCCAGTGCCTACTGATGTCTGGCAGTACAAAAGTGACATACTACAAAGTTGTGCATTTTCTTTGGGCTACTTAAACAAGCTGCAAAGGAGATCCGTGCTTGATTAGTGTTGCCTGACCTCCTTCTTTACTGATTGGGTGATTAGAGTTCAAATCTATTGGCTGTGAAAGCCACAGGGCGGAGTTGATTATCAAAACGCCACCAGGTGTCTAATAAGCATCTGGTGGCGTTTATTAAACGCCTGGTGACGTCACACGTGTAGTGGCGTTTATTAACCGCCAAGTGGCGCCACAAACGCCGTTCAAAACGGCGTGCGAATTGTGACCCTTTTGGCTTTCCACTGACCTGAGACGGGAAACGTAGCTTAATGAAAGGTTGACAAATAAACGTGTGGCTGAGGGGGCGCCCTAGGATGATCATGTTTAATAAACACGTTTTATTTCGCTTGTCGTTCTAATTCTATTATTAATGGGTAGTAGACCTAAGGGCGACAAGGCGCCCCCAACACTTTTGACGCCCTAGGCAATCGCCTAGGTCGCCTATGACAATCGCCGGCCCTGGCTACTCACAACAATCACTCCTGATTGACGGCCTTTTGTACAGCCCGTGTACTTTTTCAGACTTCCAGCTAACAGTGTGAGCATCACTGGCTGGCCAGCAGGGAGGCGATCCCGGCCGCCACCAGCTGGCTGTCCCGTCAGACTGAAGCTTCTGACAACATTGGAGAAAATGTGCAGTTGGCCATCAACGTTTGTAAAACTGCCCATATTCCCATATTAAAACTCTACACAGTTAATTTATCGCATAAAAAGGTCTCAGAAGAGAATTTAGTGGTGAAATAGCAGATGGAAATTGTAAAAAGTTTCCAGTTGTTTGCTGCTGCTGCTACTACAGCAAACTCCTGATCTAGATTATAGAATCGATTGCTTTTTTATAAATGGAAGTCTGAAAAAGTACACGGGCTGTACAAAAGGCCGTCAATCAAGAGTGATTGTTGTGAGTAGCCTACATGTTGGAGAATAGCGCGGACACGCACCTCACACCGCGCGCACCACCCGGAGAAAAAAGTGAGAGAAAGAAAAAGGAGAGGTCGCAGTTTGGACGATGACTATCCGGTTGAGATTGTGTGTGTGTGTGTGCGTCCTCGAGATCTGACCACACACAAACACACGTAGCAGAGCTACCCACATCCATGTTTCTACTGTTGCTTAATTAAATAAAACATCAAAAGAGAGAAGTTGTCTGAGTCGTGTTTTAAACAGACACACCTGGGGCGAAGTTGGGAACCGGAATCAGCTTTAAATCCAGTCCTAATCTCGTCCTCACTAACACGGGCCCGATTATAGTAACTACATGAAAACTTCACTGTTGTTGCTTGAAATGTCGTTTGTGTTTAGCCTACATCATCATTTTCTATCATGTGAAATAAGAGGCCAAGCCAGCCTGACGCTGCAGACAGATGCTTAACAGTGTGCTCCTCAACAGTCAGCTCCCCCTGCTGCTCATAAGGTGCCTCTGCACCCCTTTCGTTTCAGACCCTCCCACCAGCCTTTGGGCCACGCCTCCCATTTACATTGACATGGGTCAAGTCCAAACGAAAAGGCAATGTTAAATGGAAATTCGAAAGCCAAATATTAAATCCAAATGAAAATCCAATGTTAAATTGAAAATCAAAAGCCAAATATTAAATGAAAATTAAAAGCCAATGTTAAATTGAAATTCAAAAGCCAAATATTAAATGAAAATTAAAAGCCAATGATAAATTGAAAATTAAAAGCCAATGATAAATTGAAATTCAAAAGCCAAAGCCAAATGGAAAATAAAAAAATAATATTTTTAATTTCATCTCGCTTTGTTTTTTCTTTGGACTTTCAATTTGAATTATGAATAAATATTTCCTCCATACAGGGAGAAGAGACAAAGTATTTAGATGAAGTGAGCTGGTTTGACCATGGAGATGGGATATGGTCGCTTAGCTTCACCGCAGTTGTGTGCATCAGCGGCCGTGGGTAAGAGAGGGTGTAAAAGAGGGGTGTGGCAATGACATCATCGATACGGATTCGTATTCACCGTCCAAACGAAGCCAAACGAGAGCCGTCATTGAATTTTTTCACCCTGAGACCAGGTTTCAAAAAAGTGCATTTTCAGGCAGTGCGTTTACAGGATTCGTCTGGACGGTCGGCCCAAACGATGCAAAACGTGTGTTTGCACAAAAAAACGTTTCCGTGTGGATGGCCCCTAAGTTAATACCTTTTAGAAAAATGTCACCTGGGGTAAAACTCCCCCTGCTGCTACACTGATTTGCATTTGTATAGCTCACAGCATTTTCATTTACATGTTAAAGCCTCCCCTAGAATTAGAGGGAGGGGGGGTCATGGGGGGACAACTTCCAAGCAAGGCCCAAGTCAATTTCGGACAATTCCGTTAACGTTATTTAAAAATCACAAAGCTTAGATATGCACTCTTTCATTAGAAAAAATATATCCAACCTTAAATAGTTGTCTGTGTGGAGAACAAAGATTGTGGAGTACATGAGCAGAAGGGACAGAACAGGGAAATCTGCAAATGATGATGTCATGTTATAGTTTGAAAATACATTGAAAGTGTTCAGAAATGGAAAGCAATAGTAAGAGTGTATTAATTGTATATATTGATATAACATTGCTGGAGTCTGTGGTGTCATAAATATGTTTTTTTTTTTAAAGTGGAACAATCATATATCATTTTCAGGTTCCTACTTGTATTTTGTGATTCTACTAGAACATGTTTACATGCTTTAATGTTCAAACAACTATTTTTCTCATACTGCCAATGGCTGCCGCAACTGTATTATCTGTCTGAGAAGCTCTGTTGGAGCGCTTATCCCTTTTAGAACATAAATCTTAACGTTTTAGCACACAGGGATTTCTTTAAAATATGTTTACCTCATTATTTGAATTGTTTTGGCCACGTTTAACAAGAAAATCCGACATAACATTAAAGATATGACAGAAAAAATGGAAAATCATAATACTTCCACTTTAATGATAAACTTCTGTTGGAACTATGCTGAGTCAAGTTTGAATCACTGAGTTGTTGTTTGATAACATCTTTTTATTTAGTGTCTTTTTCATCCTCTCTATGTTATCTTCTATCATCTCTCCAGACTCTGTCAGGCTGGTGAATGGGACCAGTATGTGCTCAGGCAAACTGGAGGTGAAGACTAACCAGTCTACCCAGCACTGGTCCTCAGTGTGTGAAGATGACTTTGACCAGCAGGATGCAGAGGTGGTCTGTAGGGAGCTTGACTGTGGGGCTCCTTCAGTCCAGGGTGTGCTCTATGGAGAAGTGGAGGCTCCGATGAGGACCAACAACCGCGAGGCGGTACTTTACATAGATATAGTTCTATATCTATGGTACTTTACATCTAAGTTCTGACATGTTCTGACAGTTGCTGATGACATCATTGACATTTTTTCAGTCATTAGGGACCGGGTCATGTCTTTTTATTCTTTGTTGAGGGGAGGGTCAAAGTGGCTTGTTTGGTGCATATTTTTCCATGTAGCGCTTAGTCTCGGCCCTCCTTCGAGGATGTGGGATGTGTAAGATGAGAAAGCAGAGGTTCAGGCACGTATGTCATGGCTGTAAAAAAACAATGGGAATCTGTATATGTTTGCCAAGTGCAAACCAGTACAGACGGTATCGAGAAATTGTAAGGGGGGTTTAGCAGCGGTAACATTACACACACCAGTCCTGGTAAGTATGTCCGCTGCTGCGTTGCACATCTCCGTGATAGTCAATCAAAAGTTTGTCATAAACAAAGACTCAAAGTTTATTTTCCATCCTCGGTGGCAACAAAAGCATTGAGTTCATGCCTAGTTATGTGTACACAAATTTAAACGGTCATTAAGTGTAACGCGACAAGCTCCATGTTGTATTCCACTGATCCAATGCCTGACAGCCTGTAACTTTAGCATTAGCACATAGCTCCTGCATGTCTTTACACAAACAGCTGACTGCAAATGTCCTTTAGCATAGCAAAAATCCAACAACAACCTGCAAGTGTCCACTCTGGTAAATTTAATTATACTGTTTTTAGATTTAGATTACAGAAAATGAAAAACCTATTTGCCTTGATAAGGGTTTTAATTTGTTGCAAGTATGAACATGGCTTTAATAATCTTATTGCTCTGAAAAAACACAATGATTTAAGAAATATCAGTGATACTTAACATTTATTAATTGATTGTTTATGTGTGCAGACATTACAGGCACCTATTCATGTAAGCAGAGAACAAAATAGTTTGTTCTTTCTTTTATCACTTGGATTATGCAGATGATGGTGCAGAAACGGGTGAAGTCCTTGTAGATCTCTGGCACTTTGAGGACAGACCGATCCAGCAACTCTCCACTGTTGTCTTTGTATAGTGTTCTCCTATTTAAAACAAATTCATAGACATCAACACATAAGGTATTAGGTGTACATAGCTTTCTTTAACATTACTATCTTACCTTACCTTCTCTTCTCTGCTTTGGCTGTGTGGACATCACAGTAATTGTCTCTCCTGGGCCTTGTTGTGCACCCTGTGAATTTAAGCAAGAAAGAAATAAGTGTATGTAACATGATTTTACAATTAAATTATTATCAGACTTGCCAACGTACTTGGTTTGTGCCACTAATGCCTGCCCTCTGCACACAGGTGAGTACAGGGGGAAACAATGGGATTTTGCGTTTGGAGTAATGTACTGACTGGAACAACACAGTAGTGTGGTTGTACAACACTGGTCCATGCACACGGTGCAGCTCAACAGGTGTACTTCAGCCCCACCTGGAAGAAGGGAAACTGAAACAAAATACTTGTTTTTTTTCTGTTCAATTTGCTTTGTATTGATTTCATAAGGGTAAAAATAAATAACTGCTATTTTAAATAGTGTTTTATTATAGGAGTGGAATTGTACTTACAACTTTCTATACATATATATATATATATATATATATATATATATATATACATATATATGAATGTTATTGTTAAAATAATGTTATAAGAATTTAAAACATCTGAAAAACATGCAACAGTGATGTAAAAACTGATACAAACAATCCAGTTTCTTTTGTTTTTCAGTTATATTACAGTTTAGGTTTTACAATTGCCTCTAACATGTCTGAAATTAGCCAAATCCCCAGGAACATGGTTAACCAAACGAGGACAAATTACAAAGTGGGGTCATTAAATACCAGTTGTAAATACACACATACTGTCCGTCATATGTCGTTCAATCTAGCTAGCTAAACTACTGATTTAAAGAAAAGCTATTTGTTTACAGACATCAAGCTAGGCTAGCGCCATATGCTATGTGCTTAATTTATGTTACTCACCCTCATAGTTGTGTAGCTACGTAACTTGATATGTCCCACTTCAAAGCTTTCTCCCATTTCCTGATGGGTGCAGGTGAAAGACCGTCGACCATTCTGTGCACATTATTGACATATACTAATAATAAAGCGATGGACGGCGGGGTTAAATAAACTTGGGTTACAGACCCATGGTTACAGAGGAGCTAGCCGCAACGGATGTTCTCACATAAAACAAACGCACCCTCAACGGGGCAGGGATCATTTCATTGGTCAACACTATACCTGGCATTCTATTGGTTGTGGAATTTTGATAGTGTTGTAACACAGAAAAATCCAAGCGCGCAGGAGAGATCCGAGAGCAGCAGATTTGCAAGCGCGCAGAATCAGGCTGAGTGCGAGGAGAAGGTTCAAAGCTGAGAGCAGGAAATCTGTCCACAGAACAACACATCTGAGTCCGAGCACAAAGTTTGAGCACAAGCAGAGCAAATCCAAGCACGAGCATGACCATTTGAGTGTGAGAGCAAGGTTTTTGAGGGAAATTATTACAAAATCTGAACGTAATACCAGTGAGAAATGCTCTCAAATTGAAAGAATGCGCTCTTGAATAAAGATAGGAATATAACTCCATACAGGCAGCTCTCCCCCCTTGTGTCTGTGCTCTGCAGCTTCGCTCATTTTAAACCAACCAATCAGCGCGCTGTTCATCTAAATATTCATGAGCATACCATATAAGGGAGAAAACCTCTTGTTTCATTCTAAGACTATTTCACAGAGTTGCATTAGGGCACATAGAACAGCACCCGGGCAATTTTCAGTCCAACCAATGTTACACACCCTATTCGGAGACCTTAAAGGTGCTCTAAGCGATGTTGGGTGACGTTACTTCTTGTTGACGTTCAAAGTATTTTCAAACAAAATGGAGACTAGCTCGCTCCTCCCTCCTCCTCATCCCGTCCCCTCTCTTCTGTGCTTCAGCGCAATATTTAACACCCCCCCACCAAATCCATCTTGTCCGTTATTAGCTGAATGCTGTAACACGGTTTGCGTATGTTTGCATGGTCCAGAGGGGTATTGCACAAAACCAGGATAAGGGATTAAGCCGGGATATTCAGGTTATCCTGGATGAATTTAGCTTTGACTTGGTTGCACAAAAGCAGGTTGAATTAAACCCAGCCAAGTAACCATGGCGATTTATTCTTTGCAGCTAGCCTGGTCCAGAGCAGGCTAACAGGCAGGCTAAGATTAATCCTGGAGTCTTACGTGTTAAATCAGCTGCCACTCTGATCCAAAATAAACGTGTTTAACAGTCATTCCGTTGTCTTCTGAATGTGTTCTGCTTCATTTTATTAACATGCAGTTGTTGAGATGGTAATGGTAAAAAGTGGGACGAGGAAATGGGCTTTTCCTCAGTTGCTGTCCCTGTGAAATGTGCTCCCGCCCGTGGAGGAGGCAGGAGGATCCTCCCACACCGTGCAGCGGACTCCAAAAGGGGACTTTTAGCGTGAATAACGACGACAATGGCACCTGATCAAGCGTCCTTTTTTACCAAATGGGAGTGAGAATGTGTTGGAATGCCACAAAGCTTCTTAATCATTTTATTTTGGGGCTGTCATTGTCATCTTGGGAGTGAGAAAAAAAAACATGAATAATAACAGGCTACATTGTTTTACAGATATGCTTACAGTGTGTATTGAAGTCACTTCTTTTTCTAGTTTTTGTCCAGTCAAGCTTGTTCTGTATGAACATTAATTGTAGAAGGATATTTAGAATTAGACATAGCTTATGGAGATCTGTGCATATGGTTGTAAAACATATTGTCGCATTATGAATAAGCTTTGAAATTAAGCCTAGTCCTTATAAATTTCCCAGGAACAAGAATTATTTTTTATTTATTTATATAGTGCTTTACAGGCTACTCAAAGACACTTTACACTAAAACCAGCACATTTAGTACATAAAAACAGATACAGCAATAAAACCAACACATAAAACAAGCATATTAAAGCAATTAAAACGTGGAGTGACTAATAGGCCTAGATTTTTTTTTAAATCCATACGTATTCAGTCAGTCCGCTATTGTCTGTCGGGCTTTTTTTCCGTTTCATAACAGACGTATTTCCCTTTTTGCATATTATATGTTTCACCTCCTCGTAAATTTCCATTAGAAGCTGCTGCTCAGCGGGTGAAACATATGCTGCACACGTCTTTTCCATTTCTGCATCAGTAAATCTGTGATCGATACCGTGGTCTATTTAAGAAATCCGTGAACGTGCACTTATCCCAGCTATGTACACCTGGCTTGACATAGCTTCACCTACTTATCCTGGCTCGGCAAACGTGCAACCGATTAAGCCGCGATGAGTGGATCACACTAAGTCAAGCTGCGCTTTTTCATTTATCCTGGATTTCTTTATTCTACTTTTGTGCAATAGGCCCCAGGTTGGACCACTTTGTTTTTGTTGGCATGTGTGGAGCCTAGGCTGTCTACAGAGACCAAGTTTTTTTACAGTGTTTTTATGGGACCGGCAGTTCGCGGATAATGAGGATATGTGACAAAAAATGTTGTAGCCTAAAAAACGCGTGACATCGCTTAGAGTATCTTTAAGGAACAGTGTGAAATACCCTATCTAATCATTCTATCACCCCTTTAAAGGGTGATACAATATATAAATAAAGCAGTCTCTCCTGCTCTGATTGTATTAGGCTAATGACTGAAATAAATGTCAATAAAGTCATTATCGACTAGTCAACGTCGTTTTGACATCAGATTTGAATTTAAAAAATCTGAATTCATGCAACCCCTAGTTTTTAGTGACAAAACCACATGATCAGCAACTAGTTGACTTCAAGCTAAAGTCGACAGTGCAACCCCTAGTACCTACAGTTTGTGTTTAATCAGAGCTGTTGGACTTATGATGTATGATGTGATGACTGTCCATCTGATGTATCTGATCCGTCTGATCTATTTGATTCACCACCTTTTATCATCACAGTAGTCGTCCTGCTGCTGTTGGTGATCTCTGCCCTTTACTTCTACTACAAGGTACGGACACACGCCTGTTGTTTAGACCACAGTAAAAATAATGGATGAAGCTTCTGGGTCTTAAAGGTGATGCTAATGTCAATATTTACAGACTTTTTTCCTAACCTGGGGTCACCAAAGCTTTGCGGGGGGTCATGAAGCCTTCTTATCTTTCAGGGGTGTAAGGGTTAGGGTTATTCACAGGAAACAATCTGCTGAACTCATCCAAATCACTCGTTTTATACAAAATTCCTGTAGTTATCCATCCATCCATCCATCCAATCAGTTGTTTTGGACTGTTGTTATTGTTTTTGTTGTTGCATTGCATATTATCTGAAATATCCATAACATATTGTAGTCAGTTTACTGAATGATAGAAAATGGCTTCCTTAAGGAAAACTGTTGGGAACCACTGTTTTAGACCACTGTTTGTTGAACTGAAGAGAGGGGAGATGATGCATCTGTGTGCTGTTACTGTATGTGTCTCCAGGCCTGTAGGGGGAAGCAGTCAGACAGAGAGGAGGAAATTGAGCTGTACCTGCAGCTGAAGGAGGGCTGACTGAAGAGAAAGGAGCTCACGGAGCAGAGTAGCAAGGATCAGAATATGACTATAAAATGGCATTTTTTTCATTTCTGTTTTCTCGTGATTTTATTTGTTATATGAAATAGAAAATGAAAATCAAAACATGTTTTAAATTCCTCTCATCCCCTTTTCACAATGAAAAGGAAAAAATTGCTTTGTATTTCAATTTTCAATTTTGTATTTTAAAATGAAAATCAAACAACCATTTGTTTTTGGTTTTTTTAATACCCATTTTATGAAAGGAAAATAATCAATTAATGCAACGCTTGTTTCAATCAGTTGACTAATAGATTGGTAAATTAAATTTGTCAAATTCACACTTGTTGAGAGTGAGGATGCTTTTTTCTATCCAATATTTTAAACTGTAACATTGTAATCATTACTTAATCTATCAATGCCATTCCTTACAAATACACTAATACAATTAATGAATGAATAAACTGTATTTTTTATTTTGAAGTTGCAGTCTGAAAAGACATTCATCCACCCAAATTTAATTTCACAATGTTTATTTGCTTCAAATTGGTGCTGAGTAAAAATGCAAATGGCCCATAAATGGTATTATCCCTTGCAATTACTTTGTAGAGTTTGGCTCATGCAGCTCACAGAGACGGGAGTAAGTCACACATGGGCAAGTCACAAGCAAGTCTCAAGTCTTAACCTTCAAGTCTCAAGCAAGTCCAAGTCATTTTTTGTGACAATCAAGTCAAGTCAAGTCATAGCTTTGGTCAAGCAAGTCACAAGTTAAGTCCTACCAAAGTTTCCATTTTTAAACAAGCTAAAGACAGTGATTATGAACTGCTGGAGTTTATATATATAATATATATTATATAATCAAAAGACATTGCGTCCACATACATCTGAAGAGTTGACATCAGATCATGAAATTCCTTCAAACAATTCAAGTATAATGGTTCCTAAGTCAAAAAATATTCTTCAAACATGCCTCACTTTTATGGGACAGAAACACATCCTTTAACCTTTCCTTCTCTTAAAGAACAAAACATATTATTTAAGAGTAGCTGAATCCCACCACCTTTGCTTATCACATGGAATGGAAAGTATATGTAGATATTTGTCAGTGAATGTGTGCGTGTTTGAGAGTGCAAAGTGTGTTGTATGTGTGCCTAGCTTTATTCACATACTTACATTTGCATGTGTGTGTTTATGAGAGAGAGAGAGAGAGAGAGAGGGAGCAGTTTGTGTTGTGTGTGTAGGTGTGCCTAGTTTTACTCGCTCTTACCGATACCTTGAACAAAGAGGGGAGGGTGTGCTTATTCATGGCCAAAAACTGAAGGGAGTTCTGTGCATCACAAACGTCCAAATAGTGGTTCAGCTGAATATGGGGACTGGAACCCAAATCTCTCCCGATTTGAAGTGTCTGATGAAATTCGATGTCGGAACTTTTTGTACTGCAGACCTTGCAAACTGCTGTTTGTTTCTTCTTTACCTGGTCAGATGTGTAATCCTTATAGCCAAACTTTATTATTTTCTGTGGAGAGGGACATAGGCGCCGATTTATGTTTTCCTCACACGCGCACACCCTTTAAAAAAAAGTGTTGGTGTAACCCACATGACTTTGGGCTAAATACATTTATGTATATATGTATATGTATTGTGGTAATGAATGGGTGAATTAAATCACTAGATACATGAATGTAGACGCAGAGATCATAGACACAGAACCACCTGTTCAGGACTTACCTGAAGATGGAACTCAACCTGATTATGACGATTTACCAGCAAGTAACCCCCTATCTGACAAAGACAAATCACCTGAAAATGAACCTTTACCCGATTGTGACTCACAGGAAAATGTCAATCCATTCTTGGATCATAAAGAAACACTTCGAACGGCAGGTGGTACACCACCAGTTATGATGGATGTATCTGGAGCTAAAGAGGAAACAACGGAAGCTCAGGACACTGTGATATGTCATCAGCCTGAATCAACCCATGAAAAAACTACAGCTCCACCTCGTTGTTCGCAGAGGCATCATGAAAAGCCTGAGAGATTGCAATATCCCAGATTAGGTGATCCATTGCTGGCGGTGGTGAACTCCCTCTTTTAAGGGTTGAGTAATGCGTTCATTATATCCCTGGCAGGATTTGAGAATCCAGATGTGAACTGATTGACACCTTCCCTCTCTGTGAAACGTAGTGCTTCAACTGTTTGTAAAATGCACGCGGACGTGCATACATTCAGGCGGGGAGGGTGTAACCCACATGACTTTGGGCTAAAGAAATGTATGTATATGTGTATATGTATTGTGGTAATGAATGGGTGAATTAAATCACTAGATACATGAATGTAGACAAGTTGCTAGAGACTACATGTAGGTAGAGTGCGTGTCCTCCGCCCCCCGTGCTGGACCACCACCTCGACCCGGTCTCCTGACAGCAGAGGGGCTGGAAAAACAAGCCGAAATAACTTGGTCAATGGCAGAAATAAATCATTCACTTGATAGAGAAACAAAAACCTGAATAATAAATAAAAATGTTGTGCATCATCATGTTTCATGTATTGAATATCATTGCCAAACATAACACTATAGGCTACCTTTTAAAAGCGAGGAATAATATCCTGTCTCCTTCGTATAGCCCCCAGTTGGGGCTGTGCTGGACACTGCTCTCTGGGCATCGGGTCATCTGGTTCCATCACTACATTTATGGCACTGTGTTTTCCTGCGCTAAAACAAAACAATGTTGCAGACCGGCTCATAGAGGTCTTCTAAAAGAGCCAGATCTGCAATTGCTGATAAGTGATCAACTAATGACTTCTCCTTCTCCTGTTAAACTGATTATATGCTGCACCGCAAGTCCACACTGACTCCAAAACTTGCGTACACAAGTTCAGACCAGACGTGAGATTTTTTCGCAGCCTACGCTTACGTTCAAATTGATAAATGCCGAGCTTTGCGTAGGAATCGGCGTACGCCTGTCCTACACCTGTTTTAGGTCGTACGCACGTTTAATAAATGAGGGCCAATGTGTGTGTGTGTGTGTGTGTTTGTGTCTGTGTGTGTGTGCGCCTGCCTGTCTGTCTGTATAAGATCATACGAACCCGTTCTTAAGAATGCGTTGATGCACACAAAGTGTATCAAAACCACGGACCTGAACCGAGCATTTAAATGGTCAAAGGGTGAAAGTGTAATGGAAACATACCAAGAATAGATTACAGGCACCGAGAAGGGGAACCAGTCCACAGACTGAACTTGGGTTGTGTGTGTGTGTGTGTGTGTGTGTGTGTGTGTGTGTGTGTGTGTGTGTGTGTGTGTGTGTGTGTGTGTGTGTGTGTGTGTGTGTGTGTGTGCGCGCAAAATGTTTTTATACAACAAGTATAAAAACAATGTTCATAAATATACATGGATATAAATATACAAGAAATAAAGATAAACACACAGAATTGTTTATTTTTGAATTTTCTTTTCAAAAACACACACAGACACATACACAGACACACACACACACTCACACATAATTGTTTGTGTTTGAATTCTGTGTACATCTGCTGTCAGCTTGTGTTGGAATGTTAGAACTTCCTTTTAAGCCTTTGATCGGTGATGTCACAGAGGTCCTTCAAAACCTCATATACCTCATATATAAATGGAATCAACCTGAGAGGTGTTCTAGTTCTAAGTTCACTGACTGAAAGGAGAAAATCAAAGGCCACAATTCACTCCCACTAAGCACATTTAAACCTCTGTGTTATTGAGTGTCGAAAACAGAACCTTTAAACAGACGGAGCGCAGAAACAATGGCGCTGCAGGACAGTAATGTCAAATTTCTCCAGTTTAGGATAGAGGAGCTCAAGTCCAAAGTTAGAAAACAAGAGCTGCACTTTACTAAATTAAGTCAAACTAACTTTATACAAAGAGACTCTCTAGAGACCAAAGTCAAGGCCCTCGTGAAAGAGCTGAAAACTCACAAGGACAAGGCAGAGGAGTGGAAAAGCCAGCTCCGGTTGAGTCAAGATGAAGTCAAGAACCTCAGCCTCGATAAGGCCGAGCTGATGGAAACATTTCAGGGACTGAGAGCGAAACACACGCAAACCGAGTCAGAACTGCGACAGCAGAAACGTGACAGCGAGACAAACGCCAAGAACACCGTCAAAGAACTGACAGCGAATCATGAGTTTGAAATATCGAGAATGCGAGCGGAGCATGACGGGAGGCTGGCGGAGGTGAAGGCGACGTGCCAACAACAAACGGAGCAGCTAAGGATCGCCGAAGAGCAGGCGGAAAAACAAGACGCCGAGTTGAAAGAGCTTCGAGCTACGCTGCCCCGAGTGGAGACGGAGTACAAAGACAGAGTGGAGGACTTACGCAAACAGCTCCAAG
>NC_041345.1:31401987-31409487 GCF_004354835.1 Perca flavescens
CAAAAAACAAGTAAATCAAATGTTGACCAAGACCGCAGACCTCACGCTCGCTCAAGCACTTTCTCTCTCTCACCCTCTCGCTCTCTGCGCAATGTGCAGCTGTGCGCATAACGGTTTAAAATGAACAACAATAAACACATTTTGAGTGCTGATCAAGAGTTTTGTGCAAGCAATTTAAGGTTGCAACTATTGTCCCAAATATAGCAGGGTTCATTCAGTGATGGAAACAAATATTATTAACATTAATTGAAGTTTCACAGTAGCCTATATAGAACCGACATTGAACGCTCTGAGCGAGCTGTGCTGTGGTAAACATGGAGCTTTTCCTTGACATGAAACGGTAAATAATCAAACCAGTGGAAGCAGTGCATTTAACGTTTATTCATGCATATCTATTCAGTTGTAGCATACACTTTAGTAATGTTTCTGTTTAACGTTAAATAAAATGAGGCACACAATTCCGAGAAATGTGACAACAAAGAACTTTTACCCTGAGGTTCATAAAAAATAAAGTGCTTTTAAAAATGAAAAAGGCTACTTACAAACTGACTGCAATTTATTCCAGTCTTTTTAGTGCACTGTCACCGTCGGGTCTTAGGCCTGAAGGCCTACAGGTTATTTGCCAAAAACACAAGATGGTCCACATTTGAAGGGGCCAGTGCTGATCTCTTTTTATTTACTATATTCCCGGCAGAGGAAAAGACTCGTTCAGAGCGCACTGAGGATCCGGGGATGGAAAGATATTTCTTTGTCATCTGGGCAACGTGAGGGTATCTTCCAGAGCCCAAAGTTTTCCACCGCATGAGAGGATTTTGTTGAGCAGGTATTGGAGACTCTTGTTCATACATCAACATCTCTTTTTGAAGCAGCAGACTGTATTTTACATAGCTTGCATACAACTTTATCTCGCGGATCAACTATTTTACCTCCTACCGACCAAAATCCAAAGTACTGATGCAGTTGAGTTGGGCTCTGCACTTTCTGCCATCTTCCATGCAAGACAAGTCAACTTTCAGCAGTGACACTGTGCCAGACTGTGCGACTCCTGAGACCTCTTCCTGAACCCTCAGGCGCTAGCGCGCCCACTTGCAAAGCAGACAGCCAGACAGCCTCTGCTACCGCAAGCGTTTTTTTCTACATTCTTTTTTTTTTATTCGAATATTAATTTTCACCTTCGAAATTCTTTTTTTAAAAACTATTCTATTACTATTTGAATTTAGAATATTCGTTGACAGCCCTACTCTGCGGTCCAGCTCACCCCAAACCATCTCGATTGGGTTCAGGTCCGGTAACTGTGGAGGCCAGGTCCGGTAACTGTGGAGGCCAGGTCATCTGGCGCAGCACTCCATCACTCTCCTTCTTGGTCAAATAGCCCTTACACAGCCTGGAGGTGTGTTTGGGGTCATTGTCCTGTTTAAAAATAAATGATGGTCCAACTAAACGCAAACCGGATGGGATGGCATGTCGCTGCAGGATGCTGTGGTAGCCATGCTGGTTCGGTATGCCTTCAATTTTGAATAAATCCCCAACAGTGTCACCAGCAAAGCACCCCCACACCATCACACCTCCTCCTCCATGCTTCACGGTGGGAACCAGGCATGTAGAATCCATCCGTTTACCTTTTCTGCGTTGCACAAAGACACGGTGGTTGGAACCAACGATCTCAAATTTGGACTCATCAGACCAAAGCACAGATTTCCACTGGTCTAATGTCCATTCCTTGTGTTTCTTGGCCCAAACAAATCTCTTCTGCTTGTTGCCTCTCCTTAGCAATGGTTTCCTAGCAGCTATTTGACCATGAAGGCCTGATTCGTGCAGTCTCCTCTTAACAGTTGTGTCTGCTGCTAGAACTCTGTGTGGCATTCATCTGGTCTCTAATCTGAGCTGCTGTTAATTTGTGATTTCTGAGGCTGGTGACTCAGATAAACTTATCCTCAGCAGCAGAGGTGACTCTTGGTCTTCCTTTCCTGGGGCGGTCCTCATGTGAGCCAGTTTCGTTGTAGCGCTTGATGGTTTTTGAGACTGCACTTGGGGACACATTCAAAGTTTTTTCAATTTTCCCAACGGACTGACCTTAATTTGTTAAAGTAATGATGGCCACCCATTTCTCTTTACTTAGCTGATTGGTTCTTGCCATAATATGAATGAGCTGTCGGCTGTGTATCAACCTGACTTCTGCACAACACAACTGATGGTCCCAACTCCATTAATAAGGGAAAAAATTCCACGAATTAACCCTGACAAGGCACACCTGTGAAGTGAAAACCATTTCAGGTGACTTCCTCATGAAGCTCATTGAGAGAACAACAAGGGTTTGCTTACACTTTTTGTTAATTACATAATTCCATATGTGTTCATCTATAGTTTTGATGCCTTCAGTGAAAATCTACAATGTAAATAGTCATAAAAATAAATAAAATCATTGAATGAGAAGGTGTGTCCAAACTTTTGGCCTGTACTGTATATATATATATATATAGATATATATGTGTGTATGTATGTATGTATGTCTATATTATTATTATTATTATTATACGTATTCCTGTTTGTCGCTGTGTTGTCAGGTAGAAGCAGCGTGTTCTCTGAGGAAAGCAGTGAGGAACAATGTTCTCCTCAGAGAGAAGTTTTGGTTCTCCGCGCCGATTCTTCAGTGGGGGGGGACGTTCTCCAAACCTGCGTGGGAACGTCTGAAGAACCGAGATCCTCCATACGGCTGGAGGGGGCTGCCTGCCGACGGTACACTCGCTTTACTGCCAATAATCCCTCTGTGTGTGTGGTTGGATGGGTGGGTGGGTGGGTGTGTGTGTGTGTGTGTGTGTGTGTGTCACTCTTTACTTTACTTTATTTCTTCTTTACTTTCCAGCAGGGCTGCAGCTAAAGATTGTTTTCATTGTGAATTCATCTATCAATTAAGAAAAAAGTCTTTATTTTAATGACAAAAATATATTTCAGGAAAACAAAGCTGAACAGGAGGCTGTTTGTCCTTTTTAGAGATCCTGCAGTAATCTGACTACTTGTTGTAACCCTTTTTAGCGATCCTGCAGTAATCTGACTACTGAATGAAGAATGTTTTGAATTGTTTGGCTTCTGATCTTCTAAATATTGTAAATACATCTCTGCTCTCAGATATCTTCCCACAGGCCCTGAAAACTGCAGTCATCAAGCCACTACTAAAAAAGAACAATCTAGACACGACACTAATGAGCAACTATAGGCCAATATCAAACCTCCCATTTTTAAGTAAAATCATAGAAAAAACGGTTTTTCAACAACTTAACCTTTTCTTATCGCTAAACAACAGTTTTGATGCCTTCCAGTCAGGTTTTCGACCACACCACAGCACAGAGACGGCTCTTGTTAAAGTCTTTAATGACATCCACTTAAACACAGATAGTGGCAAAATTTCAGTCTTAGTATTACTTGATCTCAGTGCTGCATTTGATACGGTAGACCATGACATATTGCTTGACCGATTGGAAAACTGGGTTGGTCTTTCAGGCTCACTACTAAAGTGGTTTGAATCATATTTAAAGAATAGGGACTACTTTGTGTCTATAGGTAATTATACATCTGAGCATACAAATATGACGTGCGGAGTTCCCCAAGGCTCAGTTCTGGGGCCTCTTCTGTTCAACATCTACATGCTTCCACTGGCGCAGATTATGGAAAACAACAAAATAAGTTACCATAGTTATGCGGATGACACACAAATTTACATAACCTTATCGCCAGGGAACTATAGCCCAATACAACAATTAAATATGTGCATTGAACAGATTAATGATTGAATGTGTTTTTGGAGCAAAAGAGGAACGATTGAAAGTCAGCGCTCAGCTTCAAACGACAATGTTAAAAACAACAGATAAAGCAAGAAATCTTGGTGTAGTCATGGACTCAGACCTAAATTTTAAAAGCCACATTAACATAATTAAAAAATCAGCCTATTATCACCTTAAAAATATATCAAGGGTTAAAGGCCTTATGTCTCAGCAGGATCTGGAAAAACTTGTCCATGCTTTTATCTTCAGTAGACTTGACTACTGTAACGGTGTCTTTACAGGTCTCCCTAAAAAATCAATCAGACAGCTGCAGCTGATTCAGAACGCTGCTGCTCGAGTCCTCACTAAAACCAAGAAAGTGGATCACATCACTCCAGTACTGAAGTCTCTACACTGGCTTCCAGTGCCTCAAAGAATTGATTTCAAAATACTTTTACTGGTTTATAAATCACTAAACGGTTTAGGGCCAAAATACATTTCTGATCTGCTACTACACTATGACCCACCCAGACCTCTCAGGTCGTCTGGGACAGGTCTACTTGTTGTCCCCAGAGTCAGAACTAAACAGGGGGAAGCAGCATTCAGTTTTTATGCTCCACATATCTGGAACAATCTCCCAGAAACCTGTAGGTCCGCTGCAACTCTCAGTTCTTTTAAATCTAAGCTAAAGACCTATCTTTTTGATGTTGCTTTTCTTTAAATAATCTATTTTATTAACTTTAATTTCTTATACTGCACTGTAACTTTTATTCTTATACTGCACTATCAATTTTATTCTTGTCTTTTAATGTTTTTAATTTGTTTATTATTGTTTTTTAATTGTTTTCTAACTGCTCTTTAATGTTTTATGTAAAGCACTTTGAATTGCCCTGTTGCTGAAATGTGCTATATAAATAAAGCTGCCTTGCCTTGCCTTACTTGTTGTAACCCTTTTTAGAGATCCTGCAGTAATCTGAGTACTTGTTGCTCCTCCAGTTGTCAGGGCGACCCTGTCGCTGCTCCCCAGCTCCCGTCTGTTTGAGCGCGCCTCGCCGGCCCGGTGTGTTCGCTGTGCCGTGGTGGGAAACGGAGGAATCCTCCGAGGATCCCGACAGGGGAGGAACATCGACAGCCACGACTTGGTCTTCAGGTGACATGCAGGTTTTTGTCTTACAGTGTGGTTTGGAGGACTGGGTGGAAGCTACGCTTCTTTTAAAGGAGTGGTAAAATGATTATATAGGGTATTTCACACTGTTCCTTAAGGTCTCCTAATGGGGTATGTAACATGGGCTGAAAATGTCCCAGGTGCTATTTTTGGCCCTTATGCATCCCTGTGTTTTGGCTGTATTTGGAACGACAGCTTTTCTTCCAAATATGGTATGCTCATGAATATTTAGATGAGCTGCGCGCTGATTGGTTGAGGAGAATCCCAATACAGACACATTAGAGACGTGCGCTGATTGGTTGAGCGAATCCCAATACACACACATTAGAGACGTGACAGCAGGTCTCATTTCAGACACACACACACACACACACACACACACACACACACACATTGCTGCCCTGCGCACAGCGCACACACACAAACACAGACACACACACACACTGACACACTCACACACCGCTGCACAGCGCACACACACAAACACAGACACACTGTCCGTTATGTAACAGACATGCCCAGGCGAGAGCCACAACAAATAAAACAGACAAAATAAAAAAGTTTGGACACTTTCATTATAACTAGTGTTGTTCTAATGTTACTCTTGCGACATAAAAAAACCTCCACCAAAGACTTAACTCACCTTTTTAGCTAGTAAGCACGGGGAGAGGAGAGTGAACCCCTGCAAGCCTGTCCTCTGCCAGAGCCTCTGCAGCGCTGCTTTAGATCCACAACTCCCTCTCGTCCGATATACTCGTTCTAAACCCTTTTCTCTGGGCCAGTGGGCTATTCCGTTGTACAGTCTGGAACACTGCATTTACGACAGTGGTTAATTTTCAATATCCTCCAAACTTTCTTCTTTTCTAAAGTACACAGCGCAGCTCGTGAGTGAGATCCTGACCCTGATCCTGAGCTCCAGCTCAGCGGGTCTGTGAAGGGAGAGAGGCCGACAGGGAAGGCAGCAAACCCGGCCAGCAGCCGCCGCCTGTCTCGGCAGATTGTGGAGCTTGTAAACTTACCAAATTTGCAATTACCCATCAATTTTCATAAACGGCCCATATTTGAGCTTTACGTAGTTGATTTCGCGCATAAAAAAGTATCAGAAGTGAATTTTGTAATGGAATAGCAGAGATCTGCACGACCTAGATTTAGAAGACTAACTGACCTCCAATCAGTTAGTGGCCTATGTAAATTTTGGGGCGTTACAAAGATAGAAGGTAGAGCCAAATGAGGAGGATTTGAGAAGTTGACGTCAAGTTTTAGCTTTGTTCAGATTCGCCTGTTTTCAGAGGCAGTTTGATATTGTGAGGTTTGCAGAGGAAAGCGGTGTCAATGGGATTTTGAGCTTCTATGTATGTCCTATTTACCCTCTAAACTGTTGTTTTTCAACTATGACATTCTATCACCCCTTTAACACTTTATTACAATTTTGAATATAATGTGTAGTATGTGTAACGGTTAGGGTTAGGGTTTGTGATAGAGATTTGATTCAATGTATGTGTCTTCTGGTGCTGATTCTGTCTGCTCTCAGCTGAAATATAAGCGTAAAGGATGTGATCTCGTCTGCTCCGTCAGGATGAACGGAGCCGTGATCCGAGGTTTTGAAGAAGACGTGGGGACGAAGATTTCCTTCTACGGTTTCACCACCAACACCATGAAGAACGCCCTCAGCTTGTACCGAACCCTCGGCTTCACCAGAGTCCCTCAGGGTGCGGTGAGTCAGGGACGGGACGGACCCACCCGCGATGAGACGGGCCGGTCACGGGACAACGGGCCCCTGGGCACAGACACCTGAAAGGTCCCCCATCGTGGTGTGGGTCCTTATGAGTCGCTCAGTCTTTTTGTCTCTTTATAGTCTCTATGTAGTGTTTTTGCATCTCTTTGTAGTCTTTGCATCTCTTTATAGTCTTTTTGCATTACTTCGTAGTCTTTTTGCATCACTTTGTAGTCTTTTTGCATCACTTTGTAGTCTTTTTGCATCACTTTGTAGTTTTTTACATCACTTTATGGTCTTTTTGCATCTCTTTGTAGATTTTTAAAATCTCTTTGTAGTCTTTTTGCATCCCTTTGTAGTCTCTTTGTAGTCTTTTTGCGTCTCTTTGTAGTCTTTGCATCACTTTGTAGTCTTTTTGCATCTTTTTGTAATTTTTTGTCTCTTTGTAGGCTAGTTGTTTTAAATCTCTTTGTAGTCTTTTTGGTTAATTTGTGACTCTTGCCTTTTACTTTGTGTTCATTTTGTGTCTGTTTGTAGTCGTTTGATTGGCTCTGGTTCCCGGGACCCCTGACCCTTCGGGCCCCAACCATTGGTCCATTTAATAATTCATCCACGACTCAGAGGAACAAACTCCTAAAAGGTTTCATTGTTTGTGGTCCTCTTCTTCTTCTGCAGGAGATAAAATACGTCTTCATCCCGTCAAACCTGCGAGATTACGTGATGTTGGCGGCGGCTGTTCAGGGTCGGACAGTCGCCACGGGAACAGACAAGGGGGACAGGTGCGCACGCGCACACACAGACACAAACACACACACACAGACACACACACACAGTCACACACACACACAGACACACACAAACAG
>NC_041345.1:31411987-31431987 GCF_004354835.1 Perca flavescens
TACACACGCGCACACACTCACAAAAATGCACGCACGCACATATGCACATGCGCACACACACACACACACACACACACGCTCACACTCACACAAATGCACTCACACTCACATGAATGCACGCACGTATACACACGCGCAAACACACACACACATCTGCATGCACACGCTCACGCACACACACGCACTCGCACGCACACACTCACACAAATGCACTCACACACACATGCACATGCTCATGAACACACACACACACACACACACACACATATGCAAACACACACTCACACACACACACACACACACACATACACACACACATGCACACACACACACACTCGCACATACACACAAGCACACACATACACACGCGCACACACTCACAAAAATGCACGCACGCACATATGCACATGCGCACACACACACACACACACACGCTCACACTCGCACACACGCACACATACACACTCACACACACACAAACGCACACACGCACGCACAGACAGACCTACTAACAGAGTTTTACTTGTACCCGAGTATTTTTGGTACTGCAGTAAAGTGTGTGACTACTGCGTCCTGCAGGTGTCTGCCTACGGCTTCATCACCAGGAACTTTGCATCCTTCTCCGATCATTACTACGACTCGGCCATCAGGCCGCTGCGCTTCTTCGCCAACCACGACCTGCGGATGGAGAGCCGGCTGTGGGAGGAGCTGCACCGCCGGGGGGTCATCCAGCTGTACCAACGGGGTGGGGGTGGCAGCTAGAGGCCAGGCGTTCAGAAGACCTCTACAACAGGCTTAAAGACACACACGCACATACGCACACAGACAGACAGACAGACAGACACAGTCAATCAGTTTAGGGACATTTTAAGTTCCAATCTTATTTCATGTCGGATATAGAAGAGATTCCCAGAGATCTTCTGCTGTAAATTGTACCAACAAGAAGCAGCCCTCAGATATTGTTATAATGCATATTTGCACCCTGTGGTATTAATACTTTTACTTCAGTAAATGATGGGATGACTTCCTCCACCTCTGGCTAACAACACTAACAAAGATCGTTCAATTTCAGATGCTGAAAACAAAGAATTGGGGCTGTTGTCACAAAATAAAAGCATTCAGGTAAACTAGCTGAAACCAAAACTTTGCAACTGTTTTCATTTCCGGGTCACATAGTTTATTTTGTGTGTAAAACATCAGAAATGAATGGCAAATTCAACGATAAAGAGACAAAGAGCCTAATGTGAAATATTCAGATTGTTTGTTTAATGCCAAAATATGACGCAGAAAAGCAGCGAATCCTCACATTATGGAGGCTGAAACTTGGTCATATTTCATATTTTTATTTTTTTAAATCAGTTTTTAACCCTGGTGATCCTTTTATTCTGTTGGTTTTCAAAAAAAAAATTTTAAATATATTTTTATTTGAGTTTTGCTTTTTTTTCTTGTCAGCTATTTTTTATTTTTTTCGTGAATTTTGTGATTTTTTTTAATTTTGTGTATGTGATGCACTTTTGGTCTGCAATTGTCAAATTAAAGGTGCTATATAAATAAATAAAAGTTAAGTTGTTTTGGCTTTTAAAATGACTTCAAATTTAAGTGAAGTTTATGTTGTGTTGATTCACTGTTTTTTTCTAACAAATTTACATTCACTACATTATTAAAATACATCACACGGTTGATTCAAAAAGAAAGAAAGACAGAATATAAACTGAATGTAATAAGTAGATATTTCTTTTGTCTTGTTTTATTTTGAAAGTCTCGGCCGGATGTTATGTGTGTTGTTTTATGTAATTTATCACATGGTTGATTCAAGAAGAAAAAAAGAAAGAAAATAAACTTAATTTAATAAGAACGTTTCTCTTTGTCATATTTTATTTTGAAAGTCTCTGCCGGATGTTATGTGTGGTGTTTTGTGTAATTTATCACATCACATGGTTGATTCAAGAAGAAAAAAAGAAAATAGTGTTAAAGGGGTGATAGAATGATTATATAGGGTATTTCACACTGTTCCTTATGGTCTCCTAATGGGGTATGTAACATTGGTTGGGCTGAAGATGGCCTGGTTGATATTTTATTGGCCCTTATGCATCCCTGTGTTTTGGCCCTATTTCTAACAAGATCTTTTCTTCCAAATATGGTATGCTCATGACTATTTAGATGAGCTGCACACTGATTGGTTGAGCGAATCCCCATACACACACATAAGAGACGAGACAACAGGTCTCATATTTCAGACACTGTAATGTTTCATTACCAAATTCACTTCTGAGACTTTTTTATGCGAGAAATCAACAATATAAAGCTCAAATATGGGCCGTTTAACGAAAAATGTATGGCTAATTGCAAATTTGGTAAGACGTGTCGGACTTTAGGAGCTCCACACAGTCTGACGAGAAAGCGGCAGCCTGCTGGGCTCCATACCCAGGGCAAAGTCACCTTTTGTGGATTACTGCACTCTGCGGAGCTGGGCGGCTGCCGACATAACTATAATATATTTACAGTTTGAATTTCATCACGGCACTTATATCACAGCTACCCCAAGGTCTTACAAAGCTAACCGTTGTGTCCGATTTCAATTTAAGGCGTTTTTGTGAACGTGAGGGGTCTTGTTAGGAGGAGCAGCTACCTAGCTATGTGTCCCATTCAATACAATGGGAAAAGATCGTGGCTAGCTAGCTACACTTTCAGCATAACAATAGTATATTTACAGTTTGAATTTAGCAGGAAGAGGGGAGGGAGAACAGCGAGCTGCAGGCCCTGGAGCTCTGTCAGGGCAGCGGCGTTTGGTAGTTCGATGTAGCAACCCAGGCAGCACCAGCCGCTGAACTCCGACACACATTGCAATTAGCCATCCATTTTCGTAAAACTGCCCATATTTGAGCTTTATATAGCTAGTTGATTTCTCGCATAAAAAAGTTTCAGAACTGAATTTTGTAATGGAATAGCAGAGATCTGCGCGACCTAGATTCAGAAGACCACCTGATCTCAGGTCAGTTGTGTAGCCTATGTAAATTTTGACAGAGAGAGTCTAGAGCCAAGTCAGGACTCGGCGGTTCTTTGAGATTCGCCTGTTTTCAGAGGCAGTTTCAAATTGTGAGATTTTTAGAAGAAAGAGGTGTCAATGGGATTTAGAAGTTCTATGTATGTCCTATTTACCCACTAAACTGTCATTATCAAACTACGACAAGGTAAAATCGGTTTTGCATTCTATCACCCCTTTAATTTAATAAATCCATTTCAATTGGTCGTGTTTTATTGTGAAAGTCCCGGCCGGATGTTCTGTGTGGCGTTCTGTGTAACTTGACACCGTGTGCACATTCTGGAGACAGCAGCGGAGGGAATGTGGCAGTCACGTAGAGGAGGGAAAACCTGGAGGAACGGCAACTGGCAATGCGTCGAACAAAGTACTAAACTCCTAAACATACGTATATCGTTACGTTAGTTCTGTGTCGGGGGATTAAACTACAGTCTGCTACAGCTGAAAGCCAACATACTGGAATATAAAACTCGACTTTTCTGGAATATCAACACAAGGAATAACGTTACGTTGCTGTGCCAGCTCTTCGGAGTTTTCCTGCGAACTGCCACCGTGGTCCGCTACGTTTCAAGGGGGTTGAAAAGTTTATGCTGCTATACTTCACTAAAAGAAAGGTAAGTCTTACGTGAAAGTCCTGTTTTGTTCTTACAATTTTTTGGGATTCAAGAAAACGGCCCTTACAGGTGTGATAACTAACTTCGGTGCAAAGGTCGGCGCTGGGTCTGTTTACATGCCAGACTCCGGCCGCTATTTGCCCGTTTGTACGCTACGGAGAACGCTTCGGTCTGAACTCCCTTCACATGCGTTACAAACTGGAGCAGTTTATGCAAAGTCTGGAAATACATATTATGTGTGTGTTTTATAGGGTTGATGAGCACGGGAATCTAGAATTTGTAACCGTTTTAACTGCGTCTGGCTTGGCAATGTCTCTATATCAAAGAAAAGGGCACATATTGATGCTAATCAAGATAGATACTTGTACTATGAAAACGTTTGGCTTGGTTGCTAATTATACAGCGTAAACACACCAAACGGCTGCAGCATGTGGACTTCACCCCTCTAACTTTATTTTAGAGTAATAACTGTCAAGCGAGTCTTGTTTGGGAGCAATAAACTGATTTATTAATGTCCACTGTGGTGCGTGTGGACCACTTCACTGAGACTTGGAGTGCCCCCGCAGTGTCGAAGGGGGAATTTATGAGTATATTATTGTTCCTCTTGTCATGAATGCAGTGCAGAGAGAGGACAAAACGCCCGAGGGAGATGGAGGACAAAAAGGGGGACATGACGGGTAGAAATGGGAATGACAGCTCTGTTACTGGCCGGGCCCTGTGCGACTCTGTGGCTGCTGCTGGTTACGTAATCAAAGTAGTTGTAACCAGGAACACCGACTCTGGGATCGGCTGCAAACCAGATCTCTGTTCATATGAACAACTAGGCTGTAGGGATCGGCCGATTAGCAGCCTGCATGGCCGATTAGCGGGCGTGCAGGTTAGATTAGTGTTTTATTTGCCGATAACCAATAACGTTAATTATTAAAGAGCGTGCTACTGTCAGCAAGTTTAGACTTCAGGAAGCTATTTTTTGTTTTATTTATTATTTTCTTTTGGCCCTATACAAATAGATTATTTTATGCTTTATGTATGTTTTTTTTTTTATTTATTTAAACGTTGCCTTAAAAAAAGAATCAGGGGTCAATAAAATGTAAAGAAAATACAAAAAAATGTCAAACTTGGGCAAAAAGTGTTAAAAAAACGCAGTTGTCTGTTGTTTTTTTCCCCACTTTTTTCCGCTTTTTGTGACTTTTTTTTGTGATATTTTTTTAGCTTTTTCCCCCTGACTATTTGTCACTTTTTACTACTTTTTTGTCGTTTTGTTTTTCGTTTTTAGCAACTTTTTTACGACTTGTTTGGGGACTTTTTTGTCGCTTTTTTTCCGACTTTTTTTGTCGCTTTTTACGACTTTGTATTTGCTTTTAGCGTCTTTTTTTACGACTTGTTTAGGGACTTTTTTTAGACTTTTTTATTTGTTGTTGCTTTTTGTGACGTTTTTTTTGCTTTTATCTGACTTTTTTGTTGCTTTTTACGACTTTGTTGTTGCTTTTTTGTCGCTTTTAGCAACTCTTTTTAGGGACATTTTTGTCGCTTTTTACGACTTTTTTTAAAAAAAATCAGAGAAAAAAAGTCTATAAAATGTAAAGATAATACAAAAAACATGTCAAACTTGGGCAAAAAGCGTTAAAAGTGCAGACAAACAAGACGACGAAAACCATCTCTCTGTTTATATATTCAAACCTCAACGACCCGATATTATTGATACATATCGTCATCTTTAAGAACGCATTTATTTTGAAAATCCCCACTTCATATTTATTCTTTTTTCCTTGGCCTTTCCCAGCTGAGTGCTTTGTTGTGTATTTGATTTAAATGATTTCTACTTTGTTCTGTACAGCACCTTGTGTAACGTTGGTTGCTTTTTAAAGTGCTTTATACATTTTTGATTTGATTTTGCATTGAAAAAAGTTTCTTTTTTATTTAAATATCAAATTCTACTTGCCTGAAGTCAATTTTTACTGACTACCCCTATATACAAAAAAATAACTAAAAATAAAACGTTGAAAAAAACTTATTTTTTAAAAACTTTTGCATAAAAAAAAAAGTCTGGGGAAAAGTCAACAAGTAAAGAAAATAAAAAAAAAAATGTCAAAGTTCGACAAAACGTCAAAAAGCGTTAAACACTCACACACACACATACGCGCGCGCACACTCACTCACTCACGCATAAATATATATATAGATATGTTGCAGCCTTTTGCGATGTGTGTATTGCGCCAGTTGATATCGCCATGACGACAACTAAAGGATATATTGTGCGGCCCTAATTTCCACCCCCGGAGTTCTCATGCAGAGATCAGGACTGTCAGCAGCGATGCCAGTTATGGGAGAGAAAGTGGAGCAGGGACCGAGCTGTGCCAGCTCCTTCCTCCGCTGTGGGAGAGCTGTGTCTGGGCACTGGGCCGGAAGACTTTAAGGAGCTGCTCTGCTGTTGGAGTGGATGGATTCTATCCCAGAGCCCCGAGGGCAGCAGCAGGGCCCAGCACAGCACGACCAGTCAGCCACACAGGGAGCACACTCCGAGTCAGCTGGTCTCACACGTCACTCACCGTGTTCTCCTCGGCTTTACAATGGGAAGAACCCAGTGGAGTTTGGTGGGAAACCCTTGTGTGTGTGTGTGTGTGTGTGTGTGTGTGTTGAGGGGTTTAGACCTCTGGTTTAAAAAAAGGTAACTACTACCTGAGTGGAGTTTGGTGGGACGACCTGCACACGAGGCTCTGCTTCAGTGTTTACACAGCAGAGGAAACCGAGTGGATCGGCCGTCATCTGTTGGTGTGTGAAGGGTTGGAGACAGGGGTGTGTGTGTGTGTGTGTGTGTCTGTCTCTGTCTCTGTCTCTCTGTGTGTGTGTTTCTCTCTCTCTCTCTCTCTCTGTGTGTCTCTCTCTGTGTGTGTGTGTGTGTGTGTGTGTGTGTGTGTGTGTCTCTGTGTGTGTGTGTGTGTGTGTGTGTGTGTGTCTCTGTGTCTGAGTGTCTCTCTTTCTCTCTCTGTGTGTTTGTGTGTGTATGTCTCTGTGTGTGTGTCTCTCTGTGTGTGTCTCTGTCTGTGTGTGTGTGTGTGTGTCTCTGTGGGTCATGAGTTGGGTCATGGTTGCCTTCTCGGCCGCCCTAACGTGCCTTCAGAGGGAACGGAGTTTATCCAGAAACAGGTTTGTGTTGCATCCCAACACACATCGCTCACTTTCTGTGGCAAATGATCCTTTTAGATTTTCATCATCACAATAATTTTTGGATGATAGAAGTTTGATTCAACTGAAGTTGTCTTTCTGGAAATGCAGCACCAATCTGAGCCACATAGTTGAGATGTTCTCCGTTCTGATTGGACTGTGAATACACTCTTTCAGTAAAGCGGATGTAAAAGCTTCTTTTCCCTCTGAGTAATAAGACTGATCTGAGATCAGGAAATGGTCTAGTTGATGCTAAATATTTGTCGCCATCCATTCGCATTTTCATTTCAACATTTCTTGGGAATTTGGTAAAAAATGTGCGCTAAATTTGGATGGAAACTTCACTCCCCATCAAACTTTTTGGGGGTATTTTGCTGTCACACAGTAGCCTGGTCCTACCAGTCTGGCCACTCTCCATTGACAAGTGTTAACTTCCTTGAAGGCGGGTCCTCTGTTGAAGTTTAAAACTATTGGATCTGCCCAGAGCCACTCTGGATCTGCCATAACCAATCGTTAACGTCTGGTCGTGACGCATGTCATTGGCATTTGTTGCAACAAGAGGGGAGACCGACAACAACTATCTGCTTATATTTAGCATTAGCATCGCTAGCGTTAGCCAACTCCTTCACCGCTAACGGAGCGAGCTGGAAAATCAAACTGTTCCACAAACCCCTGGGGAGGAGGGCCACTACATCATGGCCCCCAACACAACTCAGCAGAGATTGGTCTCGCTCGGGATTTAGGCTAACTTCTGGATATTCGGCAGCGTTGCCACAACGGACTGAATGGCGTCGCTCGCATCTTTCTAGTGCATGTCCTCAACGTTACCGTTCTCAGCCACTCCCTCTGTTCACTGATTGGACTGGCAATTATTTGGCCGGAGAAAACTCAAGAAATTTACAAATTCTCAAATTGTATACAATTGAATTATAGGTGCTCTAAGCGATGTCACGCATTTTTTTAGGCTACAGCATTTTTTGTCACATCTGCTAGCTGCCTGTCCCCTGAACACACTGTAAAAAAAGCATCTCCTCACTATCTGCTAGCTGCCTGTCCCCTGAACACACTGTAAAAAAAAAAAAAAAAAAAACATCTCCTCACAATCTGCTAGCTGCCTGTCCCATGACCACACTGTAAAAAAAAAAAAAACATCTCCTCACAATCTGCCTGTCCCCTGAACACACTGTAAAAAAAAAAAACATCTCCTCACAATCTGCCTGTCCCCTGAACACACTGTAAAAAAAAAAAAAAAACATCTCCTCACAATCTGCTAGCTGCCTGTCCCATGAACACACTGTAAAAAACATCTCCTCACTATCTGCCTGTCCCCTGAACACACTGTAAAAAAACATCTCCTCACTATCTGCTAGCTGCCTGTCCCCTGAACACACTGTAAAAAAACATCTCCTCACTATCTGCAAGCTGCCTGTCCCCTGAACACACTGTAAAAAACATCTCCTCACTATCTGCAAGCTGCCTGTCCTCTGAACACACTGTAAAAAAATGTGGTCTCTGTAGACAGCCCAGGGTCCACACACGCCAGCAAAAACAAAGTGGGGCCTGTTGCAAAACCAGGATAAGGGATTAAGCCGGGATATTAAAGTTATCCTGGATGAATTTAGCTTTGACTTGGTTGCACAAAAGCAGGTTGAATTAAACCTAGCCAAGTAACCATGGAGATTTATTCTTTGCAGCTAGCCTGCTCCAGAGCAAGCTAACAGGCTAAGATTAATTAAGAGTCCTATGTGTTAAACCAGCTGCCGCTCTGATCCGAAATAAACGTGTTTAACGTTTAAGTTATTCTGTTGTCTTCTGAATCATCCCACACCGTGCAGCGGTGGAGACTTTTAGCGTCAATAACCAAACCAAACCAAACGTCCGTATTTTATGAGATGGGAGTGGGAATGTGTTCAAAGCTTCTTAATCATTTTATTTCGGTTTGTCATTTTCGAGCTTGGGAGTGAGAATAAAAAAACATGAATAATAACAGGTTACATTGTTTTACAGATATGCTTAATATGATACACACCGCACGCGTCGCACGAGCGTGTCAGCCGCATGGCATGTCCGTTTATATTTCAGCTCCCATGGTAACAGGTTAGAGCTTACACACTGCCGGCGTGAGACGCGTGCCTGCTAGAAATAGAACCGACGCCTATTTTTCACGCGAGACAGAGCGTGTTTGAAGCGTTTCCAGGCTAAATAGAATAGGAAAATATGTTAAAATGTCATTTAGACACGAATGCATATTAATAAATGACATCTTGATGTTTGAAAGTCTAGGTTTTGACATCAATGTAGATATAAATGCAATACAAAATTTCAGACGAAATATTTTCAAATATTGCACCTGTCATACAGAACGAAATATTCTGTAACATATTTTGCAGTCAATACTGCCGACGTTGTCTTGCTTTAATCAGATCAGTAGGCTCTATATAAATGGTAGGATAGGCTAAGATAACAACGTAGTGTGTGTTCTGGGTGACGGTCCAACATCAGATAGGCTATATAGGCTCTTTACAGCTACACAAAGTTGTTATAAACAGACAGCCCACTTACCCATTTTTTAGAGTTTGAATCTGTCTGCACTATGTCCCGAGATCAGCCCCCCTGTATGTAGCAGCAGGAGCAGCGCCGCGTCAGACACGCTTCTGGTGTGTAGGACACAGAAAAATACATGCAGCTGAGACGCAACAGAAACGCCACACTCGCGCAACACGTGCAGTGTGTAACCGGCCTTACAGTGTGTATTGAAGTCACTTACTTATTTTTCTAGTTTTATGCTTGTTCTGTATGAACATTAATTGTAGAAAGATATTTAGAATTAGACATAGCTTATAGATATTTGTGCATATGGTTGTAAAACATATTCTCGCATTATGAATAAGGGTTTGAAATTAAGCCTAGTCCTTAGGGTAAATTTCCCGAGGAACATTAATTCCCTCAGCTCACTTTTATTAGCCTCGTGAGATCGTCCTGATCTGGCGAGCTCCAGTTTTCCACTCTCAGATCAGTCTGGCATCTTGAGGCAGAGAAAATTTGGAGCCGTTAGCCAAACGACCGGGCCAATCAGCGTTTGTTTTGAGGTGGGTTGGTGGTGATAGACAGATGGTTTATCCAATCAGCTAACCAGTATTTTCAGTCAGCGGTAGCCCTAATTCTGTTAGCCGCTTGCTAATGCTTTTTTTCTCTTAGATCCTTCTTTTGGAATATGGTCTGGGAACCTGAAATGGTTCCTTTTATTCCTAAATTCTCGTTACACAAACGGCAAATCTCCTTTACCGACATGTTGCTTGCATGCTGAGCTAACGAGCTATGCTTTGCCTGCAGCAGCAGGGGCGGGCTTGTTGTTGTATTTTCATACACTTCGTGGATCTGATTGGTTGATTTGGCCCGTCTATCACCAACATAGGTGATAAACAGATGGTTCATCCAATCAGCTAACCAGTATTCCGCCCCTTCCCAAAAGTTCTCCAACGGAAAGTTCCCAGATGGATATGCCGAGCAAATGCGAAGCAATCCATCTGGCGGAGTCAGGTTACACTTTTATGGCAAAGTAGGCTAAATAATAAAACATTTAATTTATATAGTGCTTTACATGGTAGGCTAAAAGACACTTTACAGTAAAACCAGCACATTTAGCACATAAAAACAGATACAGCAATCAAACCAACACATAAAGCAAGCATATTAAAGCAATTAAAACAGAATGTACAACTTTGTAAAAATGTGGAGTGACTAGTAAGTAGTTTTTTTTTTTTTTAATTCATATGCATTCAGTCGGTTCGCTATTGTCTGTCAGGCTTTATAGTGCGCTGAAGCACAGAAGGGAGGGAACAGGATGAGGATGAGGAGGAGGGAGGAGCGAGCTAGTCTTTGTTTTGTTTGAAAATACTTTGAACGTCAACTTAGAGCACCTTTAAACACCCAAATTCAATGAAAGTAGTGAACTAACATTTTATTGGGAAGGGCGTCGTATGGAACCATCCACCTTCTTTTTTTTGACAATTTGGTTGAAAGAAACCCCCCAAAAAAAGGGAGGACAACAGGTGGAACATCAGGCGTTGACTTCAATGGCCACGATTGGGCTCCTTGGAAGCTTAAACATAACATATAGGGAGTTCCAACAAGGAATTAGTTATGAATGAATATTTATTTAATCAAAAACGGCAACAAAAACTTTAGAAAAGGGCGCCTTGATAGCTCACCTGGTAGAGAGTGCGCCCCATGTACAAAGGCAGAGTCCCTGTCGCAGCGGCCGCAGGTTCGACTCCGACCGGCGGCCCTTTGCTGCATGTCATTCCCCCTATCCTTCACATTTTCAACTGTCCCATATAATAAAGGCCTAAAATGCCAACAATTAATCTTATAAAAAACGGTGACAAAAACAAAGTTGGAAAAAAGCTACAAAAACGTCCAAAAAAAAGACCAAATCGTCTTGGGAAAAAAAAGGCGATGTGTGGACATAGTGTCCAGGTTGAAAACTGAAGTTCCTCTTTCATCCTGATTAGATTCAGTGAGGAATTAGAAAGGATCAGGGTCTGATAAGTGGATTCAGGACTGGATTTGGGGCCGATAAGATGCTGCTGAACTCAAAGCCTTCATCATGTTTAGGCTCCTGTTGATCCTCCAAACCGTACGGCTCCTATCTAAACCAGAGAAGGTAACGGGGGCGGTTTTCAACACGTGGTTAATGTTGAGAAACGCTCCCAGTTTGGTTAGATTTAGGCACCAAAACCTTTTTTGACTTTATTTTCGCTTTTTAGGGACTTTTTTGACGCTTGTTTTGGGGACTTTTTTTCGACTTTTTTGTGGCTTTTTTAGGGACTTTTTTTTTGTCATTTTTTGACCCAATTTGGTTCAGAAACGACTTATGGGGCCGTTTTGGGGAGGAAAAGTCTCATTTCATCCCGGTAACTGGTCTAAATAAGTTGTGTCTTTCCTCTCTGACACCTTCAGGAGCTGCTGTGCTTTTAGGTTTCACTCTCTGGGGGGTGAACTGATCTGTTTTTTTTCTCATTTTCTTTTCAGTCTCTCCATACCTCTGCAGGAAATAACATCACACGGAGGATTTTATTTTGAAGCCGCTGCGTTTGGAGCCGTCCGCTGAGCGTCGGAGACAGGAAGTGTCTCACCTGAGGCAGGTCTCCATGTCTCCAGATTTTAAATAAAGCTGGTTCAAACGCGAGGAGGAGGAGGAGGAGGCGGGGGCGGCAGGCAGCGAGGGGGAGCATGGGGAAGGAGCAGGATCTGCTGCAGGCGGTGAAGAGCGGAGACCTGCCATCCACTCAGAAGCTGCTGTCCAAACTCAAAGCCAACAGGAACAGTAAGGACTCTAAAACAACGGGCTTTTATTCTGAAAATCTGGCTGATAACCTGTCGACTGCTGAGATGGTTCACATGTGGTTCATATATACATATGTTCATATGTTCTCGTCGGTTTATTTCTCTCTGGATTGAATACATTTGCATAATATACAGATGCATTCTGGGATAGGAGACAAGAACTGGATTGTTTACATTTCTTTAAACCAATCACAATTGTCTTGGGCGGAGCTAAGCTCCGGACGCAGCAACGGTGGCTCTGCTAAATTGTGTGTGTGTGTGTGTGTGTGTGTGTGTGTGTGTGTGTGTGTGTGTGTGTGTGTGTGTGTGTGTGTGTGTGTGTGTGTGTGTGTGTGTGTGTGTGTGTGTGTGTGTGTGTGTGTGTTTACCAACCATCATTATTTCCACATGATTGGTGATTGTTGATCACAACTCTCTTTGTGTTAATCTAATGTAAATCTGTCCAACCGTGCCCTGTAAGAACCAAGCAGGCCTGTCTTGTTGCACCGTTCACGTCTTCTAAACTTGACATTTTCAGCGTGTAGCTCGCTAGCTGGGAGGTTGTTGTTGTTGTTTGCTGAAGAGGAGGGAGTGAACGGTAACACACGGAGAAAGGAAGGCCTTGTCCTGATCCAGACTACAGACTACAGGGCAGCCTGCTGCAGGTGTTCCTCAGCAACACACAAGTCTAACCAAAGTCTAGCAGGTTCTCGGTGCTCAAACTGAACCACTGAATTTAAACTGTGTGGAGGTGTTGAATCACGGGTGTCACACCCGGTAGTCTCCGTCTCATCTGATCTGATGATGATGATGATGATGATGATGATGATGATGAAGATTAGTCACAGCTACCGATTGTTTTCATTGCAGGGTTGGGCAATTTATGGATATTATAACCACAGGGCTCCACACTAACTTTTTGCCTTGGTTGCACTGGTGCGCCTAACTTTTTTTATTTAGGTGCACCAGCACAAAATTTAGGTGTAACCAAATTTTTCCTCGCATCGCCGTAACGCTGAATGGCAATATATAGCTCTGTATTTTTTTACAAAGTGGGCTAAATGTTCAGTTTTAAATCAAAGCCACTTTTCACAAGCTCTTTTATTAAAACAGATTGTGATTAAAATAAAATGCAAAGACAGGGTTTCCTTTACCAGTTTGAAAATATATAGCTGCAACACATGTAAATGAAAGTTATCTAAAATAAATAGCCTAGGATATATAAAAAAAAATATATATATATCTGAGAAAGCTCCTTCATAAGCTTTCATCAACAATAACAGACTGATTAAAAGAGAAAGAGGACGCCGGGATAGCTCAGTTGGTAAATATAGAGGTTTGACTCCGACCTGCTGCCCTTTCCTACATGTCATCCCCCCTCCCCCTCTCTCCCCCCTTTCATGTCTTCAGCTTTCCTATCAAAATAAAGGCAGAAAGAAAAACAAAGAACGACCGAAATACAGGGGGAGTGCGATGGACTGAAGCATACGCTACTCAGAGAGTGACGGCTGACTCATTAGCGGCGTTACACCCGTCTTGTGTCGGCTATGAAACGTCTGTATCGTCACTGCGCTGCATTTTTATGATCTATGATCCAGCAGGCTCCGTCTTACACACTATTACTCAACCAACTGAAGTTAGTTGCATTTAATAACTTCTAATGTGTTTTTCACCATGGCGGCCGCAGTAACAGAGAGTTACCAGCGGAAACACTGGTACCAATACAGGTTTCCCTCTCATACTTAACAATATACAGCTGTGTTAATAACAATTAAAACTGTAGACAAATGTCGGGAGTTTGGACCGGCGGCGCTGTGTCTCTCCATGTTGCCGTGTGTGAGTGAATGGGGGGGCTGCGCGGAGGAGAGATCCAAACACAGGCACGGCTTTCCAGAAGGAATGGTCATGTAACGCAACATTAAACCATATCGATATAAACGACATCACTTCGTTAGTGGAGAGGCAGCGGAAGCGAGGACGTTAGGTGCACCGGTGTGACCTAGGAAACATCTTAGTCGCACCCTTACACATTTTGGTCGCGTTTGCGACAAAATTGGTCGCACTCTCGAGCCCTGAACCACACCGATGGTGGGTGGGTGGGTAGGTGTGGGTGTGTCTGTCTGTCTGTGGGTGTGTCTGTATGTGTCTTTGTGTGTGTGTGTGTGTGTGTGTGTGTGTGTGTGTGTGTGTGTGTCTCTGTGTCTCTGTCTGTCTGTGTGTTTGTGTGTCTGTCTGTGAGTGTGTACCCGTTTTACTATATTCGTGGGGTCCAAAAACCGGGGACTACAGTATACTTGTGGGGTCTGCACAGCCTCGTGGGGACCAAAATGCTGGTCCCCACGAGTGTGTGTGTGTGTGTGTGTCTCTGTCTCTCTGTGTGTATGTGTGTGGGTGTAAATTGTGTTCAAGCTTCCCTGTAGACGGATTAGATTTTTTTCTGCACCCACTAAAAGAGTTCATGGGACTAAGTGAAGTGTAACAGAAACATCACACACACACACACACACACACACACACACACACACACACACACACACGTGGTTAACTTGTGGAAGAATGCCTCAGAAGTTAAGTGAGTTAGATGTAATGTAATGTAGCAGTACAGTAACAGTGTGCCGCCTGTAAACACCTCCCCCTCCCTAAATCTCTAATTCCTGTTAATCCTGGCGGAGCACCATCTGGGACCTCCTTGTGATTTGGGTGATAGCAGATCATGAAGCGGCAGATGTCAGGAGGACAGTTTGGGTCACACATGTCCTCTGATAATCACAGGAAATGGCCCCAAAATTTGCAGGCAAGGGGTGTGTGTGTGTGTGTGTGTGTGTGTGTGTGTGTGTGTGTGTGTGTGTGTGTGTGTGTGTGTGTGTGTGTGTGTGTGTGTGTGTGTGTGTGTGTGTGTGTGTGTGTGTGTGTGTGTGTGTGTGTGTGTGGCTCCGGTTGTAGTGTGTCAGGTGATGGGTGGGGTGTGTTGAGATGAAGAACAATAAGCGGGGGTCCATCTGCAGGAAGTCCCCGAGCAGGAAAGAATCTTAACTAGTAAAGTAACTAGTAACTAAAGCTGTAACAGATGAATGTAGTGGAGTAACTAAAGTAACAAGTAACTAAAGCTGTAACAGATGAATGTAGCGGAGTAACTAAAGTAACTAGTAACTAAAGCTGTAACAGATGAATGTAGCGGAGTAACTAAAGTAACTAGTAACTAAAGCTGTAACAGATGAATGTAGCGGAGTAACTAAAGTAACTAGTAACTAAAGCTGGAACAGATGAATGTATTTCTCTCTGAAATGTAGCGCAGTAGAAGTAGAAAGTGGCCTGAAAAGAAAAGACTCAAGTAAAGTACAAATACCTCAACATCTGGTACTGAAGTACAGTACTGGAGTACATGTACTCAGTTACATTCCGGCGCTGGCTGTGGATTGCTGTGTGTGATGGTGAGCCGGCCGTCTGTCTCATGTTTTTATTCATGAGTTTCAGTTCAAAGTCTGATAGTCATCCCGCTCTAAATGCTTTTATTTTACATCACAAATACTTCCTTTATCAGAGAGCTCTGTCTGTCTGTCTGTCTGTCTGTCTGTGTCTGTGTTTATGTGTGTGTGTGTGCACACAGTGCCGCAAAAGCGCCCCAAAAGTGACATTATCACTGCAGGACTTTAACTTGTAACAGAGTATTTATTACAGTGTGGTATAGGGCTGGGACGATATTTAATTGTGACATGAGACTAGATATCGCTTTAGATTTTGGAGTAATTTATTACTTTTTCCTGTTTTAAACAATGCACTACAGTGCCTGTGGAGGAACCGTTGGGGTCGGGGCAATAGTGAATCAGGGGCCTCGACGGACCAGACCCGGGCAGCAGACGCTGGCTCTGGGGACGTGGGAACGCCCTCTCTGTGGGGAAGGAGCCGGAATGCGGGAGGTACCGGTTAGATCTGGTGGGGCTTACCTCACGCACAGTCTTGGTTCTGGAACCATACTCCTGGATAGGGGTTGGACTCTTTTCTTCTCCGGACAGGCGCCGGGCGGGTGTGGGGACAAGTCCCTAGATGGATACCCCAGTTAGATTTTGGGGGAAAATGACTGTTGTTTGTGCATATGCACCAAACAGGAGTTCGGAAATGGCCTTCTTGAGACCTTGACTGAGTCCTGTCCATTGTTCCTGGGGGTTCAAAACAATGCACTACAGTAAAGTGATGTCATTTTCTGTGTTACCAAAGTACTCTAGCTGTTCTATTATTTTTTACCAAGACATTATGTCCACATTATCTGAAGATTACATATCTTAAATCTCAGAGAGGGGCAGAGCTGAAGATATTTTGTTAAAGCTCTGGACAATTGTCAACCCTATAATATGGAGGAGGCCCCTGTCCAACAATATCGAGCTTTTCGTGCATGGAGGCTGGGGGTATTAGGACAAGAATATTCTGAAGCTGATAGCTGTGGTCTAGGGTTTTCTCCATAATCGAACACCAGCCCTAGTGTGGCATTAGTACAGTTACTGCAGTAAAGGCAGTTGCAGGGGTCGGCGGGCTGCAGCCTCTGCCGTGAAAGAGGCAAAGCAGCGGGTGTGGGAGAAGTTTCCTTCCTGCCTGTGGGACACTGTTGACCTCAACTGAGGACATGTGGAGGAAGGGACTTTGCAGTCCTCCACAGATTCCAGGGACAGTGTTAAAACGGAAGTCTCTGTGTGTCTTTCAAAGCCCCGGGATTGATGCCGAAATGGTGTGGAGGTTTGTCTGTTGAAACTTTTCGGCCTGTTGGAGTGTGAAATGTTTAATGGGTCCAAACAGACAGGAAGGCTCCAGGCTCAAACAAAGCAAGCCTGGGGTGTGTGTTTTGGAAACCGGTCCCCCGGGAGGAGGGTTCGGTAGTAAGTCGGACTCTTTTCAGGTGCTGTGAACAGTCGGGTGGGGAGGGGTGCAGTGCTGTTGGGACCATGCAGGGGCCCCATAGGGACCCCCACTCCGCCCGATTATCAGGTGTGTCTGACAACATCATGGAAAGGATCCCTTCAGAGGTAGACCTTTTTAAAAACCTCTTTAAGACCTTTCTGTTTAACCAGACACAGCTCTGAAGTTGCTAGCACCAAACCCACCAGACTCCATTTAAATAATCAGGACTTTTAGCGTGTAAAGATGTACATCTGTAAACTATGTGTTTCAGCAGGAAACCACAAATAGAGTTCCAGGAGGGCTTGGTGAAAGTGAGGGACAATGGAGCGGGAGATTGGTGGGAGAACTGGGGGGTGGTATTGCATTCAATCTAAAACGGCTTTTCATAGTTTTATTTTGTTTCTGTCGACTTTGAGTGAAGTGTATTTTAGGGTGAGAATGCGTGAAAATGAGGAGCCAGTTGGTTTCGGCATCTGGTAAGGATGGTGCGACCTAGGGAGGTGTTAGGCCCAGCTGGGAAAATCGGGAAGACCCAGGACTAGGTGGAGGGATTATATCTCCAACCTGGCCTGGGAACGGGATCCCCAGTCGGAGCTGGTTAATGTTTCGGGAAAGGGGTCGACCCGACACCGGATGTCTGGATGGATGGATGGACTACAGTAAAGATGCCCTGGTTGTATTTTTTACCAAGACATTATGTATGAAGATTACATATCTTAAATCTCATTGTGAAGATATTTTGTTAAAGCACCAAGGTGTTGTGTATTGTATGGGTGTTCGGAGTACTTCCTTCCTGCCTGTACTCTGAGGACATGTGGAGGAGGGACGTCACAGATTCCAGGGACAGTGATTCCAGGGACAGTGTAGGTAAAACCTCTCTGTGTGTCTTTCAGCCGATGGTGTGTAGATGTTGTGTTGTGTGTTGGGTGTATGCAGGGTCGGTACTGTACAGGTGTGTGTGTATCATGGAAAGGATCCTTCAGGTGACCTTTTTGTGTAAGATGTTTGTGTATTGTGCACCAAACCCACCAGGTGGACTTTTCTGTAAAGATGTACATCTGTAGATGTTGTGTATTGTGCAGGTGTTGTGTATTGTGCAGGTGTTGTGTATTGTGCAGGTGTTGTGTAGATGTTGTGTATTGTGCAGGTGTTCTGTTGTGTAGATGTTGTGTATTGTGCAGGTGTTGTGTAGATGTTGTGTATTGTGTTTAGGTTGTGCAGCAGGTGTTGAGTAAGGTGTTGGCTGCAGGTGTTTTAGATTTATTATTGTGCAGGTGTTCGTTATGTAGATGTTGGAGGTTCAGGTGTTGTGTAGATGTTGTGTATTGTGCATGCAGCTCTCTCGGTGTTTTTCTCTGGCTCTATAACGGAGGTTCTACACTCTGTCTGTCTGTCTGTCTGTCTGTCTGTCTGTCTGTCTGTCTGTCTGTCTGTCTGTCTGTCTGTCTGTCTGTCTGTCTGTCTGTCTTTATCCACAGATCTGAGAGAAGTCTTTTAGTTTCCTTCATTTCAGCCTGTTAACCAGCAGCATTATTACCCAGAATCCTCTCCTGTGTTTTTCTTTACAAACTCTGGTTCTGGGCCCTTCCGGAGTCCGTATTATAAGTTGTGTGTGTCTGTGTATGGAGACCAGTTCTCACCACGGAGCATGACAGGAATTCACAGAGCTTTCATTTAGGTTACAGTTGCGGTAAGATGCTAAAAAAAGGAGTTTATTTCCACAGAACTTGTTGAAGTACGTTAGAGCGCAGCTCTGCTTATTCCTACACCTTTACTGTGTGTGTGTGTGTGTGTGTGTGTGTGTGTGTGTGTGTGTGTGTGTGTGTGTGTGTGTGTGTGTGTGTGTGTGTGTGTGTGTGTGTGTGTGCCAGCCATTGTCGGAGCGGCAGCAGAGGGGAGAATGAAGGCGATGATGTCACGGCGGTGGTATGTGTGGACCCCCTTTTTTCTCAGGCTGGAATGGGACTCCACACTGTTTCCTCAGGTCCTCTCCACCAGTGACAAAGAGAGAGAGGCCAGCGCTGCCAGCACACACTCACTGCTCTTTCCCAGCGAGCCTTTCAAGGGAAATTTCGTTTTTTTTTTTCTCCAACTTGGACCCTATTTTCCCATGCATCGATGTCTAAGTGCAGGGTTCAAAATTGGCGCCACCTACCAGCCAAATGTTGGTAAAATATGCACATAGTGGCTGGTAAAATAGAAACATTCACTAGCTATCTGACTCAAGTTAACTTTGCACCCTGTAAGTGCCTGGACGCCAGGGCTGGACTGGCCATCTGGCATACCGGGCATTTTCCCGGTGGGCCGACAAACTTTTGGGCCGAATGGGCGATATAAATAGGCCTTTTTTATTTTTGGGCCGAGCCGGCACATAAAGAACTCACAGCGGCCCATTGGTTAATTTTCTTTACTGGCACTGGCCTGTCCAATCAAATCCAGGAACCCCCTTCCCCATTCCGGGCCGCAAATTTACGAATCCCACTATGGCCACGCCTCCTGGCCCTGACACACGAGCTGTAATAGTTATGCTGGAAGTTTAGCATCCACGTTAAAATGGACAAACGACCAGCAACGTGTAAAGGAGGTGCAGAGAAATTACGGGAGAAAAAGATTAAGAATCTAGAGGCGGATTCCTCAAAATGTGCCAAAACTTCGGACATGTTTGGGGATGTAGTAGCTGCTTCAACATCTGCATTACCTGAAGCCGAGGAGGAGGAGAGGTGGCTGGCTATACAGAGAAGCAGAAAGAAAGGGATGAAGATGAGGAGAGTAACCATGACAGGGCCATGGGAGCGAGTGAGGAAAAGATGGAAGAGAGAGTAGATGACGATGTGGTAAGGAGTAGGCAAATTAACAGGGACTCTCAGGAAGGGAGGGAGGGAGGGAGGGAGGGAGGGTGTGTGTGTGTGTGTGTGTGTGTGTGTGTGTGTGTGTGTACCCGTTTTACTATATTCGTGGGGTCC
>NC_041345.1:31434487-31459487 GCF_004354835.1 Perca flavescens
AGGGTAACTTCTGAGTTTTTTTTTCAACCTGGACCCCATTTTCCTATGTTGTGTGTGTGAGTGACTGATGCGAATCAGATTATTATTCTAAGTGTCTGACAACATTATGGAAAGGATCCCTACAGACGTAGAGTGTTTTTGTTAGAGTAAGATCCTTTTAGTTTAACCAGAAACAGCTCTGAGATTCCTATCGCTAAACCCACCAGACTCCATGTAAATAATCAGGACTTTTAGCGTATATAGAGCCAGCATATCTCCACATGTAAATGGGTGAATTAAGGCTTTATTTCAACCAAACCAGAGTGGTGATTGTTGGATCACTGACAAGACAACCCAAAACAGCTTCTGATAGTTTTATTTAGTTTCTGTCCACTTTGAATGAAGTGTGTTTTACGATGATAAAAGTACAGATTATTTACATGGAGTCTGGTCGCTTTAGCAAATGCAATTTTTATGTTTAAAAAAAAGGATCTTACTCTTGCACAAAGAGGTCTATCTCTGTAGGGATCCTTTCCATAATGTCGTCAGACACATAGCGGCAAAACCAGCACTTTTAGTGGACGTAAATCGAAAGTGCCTAATTGCCCAACAATGTTACCAGGTTGAAAAAAACACAGTTACCCTTTAATAACGAAAACCAGGCACATCTTTGTTTGTGGGTCTATGTGTGCGTCCGTGTGTGCTAGTGCATGTTAGGGGTGGGCGATATACACTCACCTAAAGGATTATTAGGAACACCATACTAATACCGTGTTTGACCCTATTCCATCATTATGGGTCAACATTTCTAAAGAATGCTTCCAACACTTGGTTGAATCAATGCCACGAAGAATTAAGGCAGTTCTGAAGGCAAACCATTACACCCCCACCACCACCAGCCTGCCCAGTGGTAACAAGGCATGATGGATCCATGTTCTCATCCTCTTTACGCCAAATTCTGTCTCTACCATCTGAATGTCTCAACAGAAATCGAGAGTCATCAGACCAGGCAACATTTTTACAGTCTTCAACTTTCCAATTTTGGTGTGCTCGTGCAAATTGTAGCCTCATTTTCCTATTTTTAGTGGAGATGAGTGGTACCCGGTGGGGTCTTCTGCTGGTGTAGCCCATCTGCCTCAAGGTTGTGCGTTTAGTTTAGTTTAGTTTAGTTTATTTAAAGAAACAGGGACAGCGTACAATAAACATTAACTCCAAGGGGAGAGATGCATAGTACCAGGTTTTAGCTCAAGAGCTAATTTTCACCTGTAGTCCCTGGGCAGGCTGATCTTAACTAAAATACATGCGTGTTGTGGCTTCACAAATGCTTTGCTGCATACCTCGGTTGTAACAAGTGGTTATTTGAGTCAAAGTTGATCTTCTATCAGCTGGAATCACTCGGCCCATTCTCCTCTGACCTCCAGCATCAACAAGGCATTTTGGCCCCCCAGGACTGCAGCATCCTGGATGTTTTTCCTTTTTCAGACCATTCTTTGTAAACCCTAGAAATGGTTGCGTGAAAATCCCAGTAACTGAGCAGATTAGGAAATATTCAGACCAGCCCGTCTGGCACCAACAACCATGCCACGCTCAGAGTTGCTTAGATCACCTTTCTTTCCCATTCTGACATTCAGTTTGGAGTTCAGGAGATTGTCTAGACCTGGACCACACCCCTAAATGCATTGAAGCAGCTGCAATGTGATTGGTTGATTAGATAATTGCATTAACGAGAAATCTTACAGGTGTTCCTAATAATACTGTATATATATATATATATATATATATATATATATATATATATATATATATATATATATATATATATATATATGATGGTAGCCCTGTCTGGAGGGGATGCATATTGTAGCAGGGGACTTTAACAAGGTGTCCTTAAAGTCTGGACTCCCCAGCTGTTTCCAGCATGTAGATTGTGCTCCTAGAGAGAAGACCACACTAGACGCTCCAGGACTGCTTCCAATAAGGACATGGTTGTGTGCAATATGTTACAGAACAGAGCCTTGTGTTTATTGTTATGATTTCATCTTGCTTGTACAGTATGCCACATAATTTCCATTACAGCAGAGGTGTACAACTGAATGTGTACTCAGTTCAGTTCAGTGTTCCGACACTAGTTCAATTAGTATCAGTATGTCTTTGAATTGGTTTTACTTGAATACTTACATTTTAAAGGAAATAAATAAGAACTGTTTTCATTCCACATTGTGCCCATTATTATCATCAGTGATTAAGTCACTCGGACTTCTAAAAACACTTTTTTAAAGGATATCGTCTATTTATCGTTATCGTCAAAATCGCCAAAAATATGGAGATATAATTTTTTTGGTCCACCCCTCGTGCATGCGTGATTTAAACTGCAACGATTAATCGATTAGTTGTCAACTTTTGAATTAGTCGCCAACTATTTTGATAATCAATCCAGCTTGTTAAATGTGAATATGTTTCTAGTTCTTGGGCTTTTTGGGAAACACTGATCCACATTTCTCACCATTTAAAGACCAGACAACTAATCGATTAATCCAGAAAAAAAATCAACAGATGAATCGACTATGAAAATAATCGTCAGTTGCAGCCCTGTTCCTGTAGAAAGAAAGTGTGTGTGTGTGTGAGTTTCTGAAAGAACTCTACCTCCATAGTCCTAACAAAGCTTGTCAGACGTAAAACAAAGTGTTTTCTTTTTTATTACTTATAATGTATTATTATTTTTACAGCTCAGGTATGTTTAAGCGTGGTAAGAAATACACTACTGAAAAATGAGCATATTTTTGCACGTTTATAGCATACATTGAGTTCTGTTATTTGTCTTGTGTTTGAAATAACCTTTAGTTTTTTGACTAAAATAATGGAAATATAATTTTTTTTCGTCTTTTTATTTTATCCAATTCATTTATTAATTGAGGAAATAATCGACTGATTAATCGATTATCAATAAAATGGTTAGTTGCAGCCCTAGTGTGTGTGTTTGTTTCTGCGTTTGTGTGTGTGTGAATGTGTTTCTCTGTGTGTGTGTGTTTCTGCGTTTGTGTGTGTGTGTGTCTGTGTGTTTCTCTGTGTGCGTGTGCGTGTGTGTGTGTGTGTGTGTGTGTGTGTGTGTGTGTGTGTGCGTCCGTCCGTCCGTACATGCGTGTGTGTGTGCTCGTGCATCCGTACATGTGTGCGTGTTTGTGTGTGTGTGTGTGTATGTGTGTGTGTGTGCTCGTGCGTGCGTACATGCGTGCGTGTGCTCGTCCGTTCATGTGTGTGTGTGTGTGTGTGTGTGTGTGTGTGTGTGTGTGTGTGTGTGTGTGTGTAGACCCTCATTGTTGAACCCTGAACATGTGTGATCCCCTGATTTCTTCAGCAGCTTTTCTGTCTCCCAGTCCAAACTTTCTGTCCTCTGGGACAGCACGTCTCTCATTAACAAGCCGCTGCCGCTGTGTGAGTATTTCCGGGTCGCCACCGCGCTGTCAAGTCGTCCATTAGTTTCCCATTAAAGTCCCTCTGCTGTCTCCCAGTCGGACCAGTACGGGCCTGCAGGCTTCCCAGTGCTCTAACAGCACAGTGGGAATGGAGCTCGCAGCTGGACAAATACATCTCTGCTTCCTCATTAGACTCTATTGATCTGCAAACAGCAACCTACACACACACACGCACTCACACCACACACACACACACACACACACACACACACACACACACACACACACACACACACACACACACACACCGACATCAGGGGACACACACAGTGTTTTGGGTGGGCGAGCCACTGTGGATGATTTACAGGGAAATGGATGCACAATGAAATAGAGTGTGTGTGTGTGTGTGTGTGTGTGTGTGTGTGTGTGTGACTGCGGTACTAACCGACTGCAGAGCTGCGTCACAATCAGATGGTGTCTCTTCTGATTGGTCAGTGAGTCAAACCTGTATCTCAATGGACTATTACTTCAAAGTCCTAAATGTAAAAACACAAATATCAGCCAGCGGCGGAATGTAACAAAGTACATGTACTCCAGTACTGTACTTTAGTACCAGATGTTGAGGTACTTGTACTTTACTTGAGTCTTTTCTTTTCATGCCACTTTCTAATTCTACTTTATTTCAGAGAGAAATATTGGACTTTTTACTCCTCTTTTAAGACTTTTACTGAAATACCATTTTCAGTGCAGGACTTTAACTGGTGTCAGAGTATTTTTACAGTGTGGTATAGTACTTTTACTGCAGTAAAGGGTCTGAATACTTGCTCCAGCGCTGATTTCAGCTCTAGCGTTCTGCAGAGACTCTCTCTCTCTCTCTCTCTCTCTCTCTCTCTCTCTCTCTCTCTCTCTCTCTCTCTCTCTTTCTAAATGTCAGCAGAAAGTTGAACGTCTGGTGGAAACACCGCCACAAAGAATGCAGCGAGAGAAGGAAGAGGAAGAAGAGGAAGAAAAAGAAGGAGGAGGTTTTGCAGGAGTTAGTCTCGGCCTGAAAGGGAATCTGTTGCAGAAATCCAGCGGCTAAAATTAGGCTGTGGGTATCAGCTGTGTGATTCCACGTCTGCAGGAGACGCCTCACACTTGTCTCTGCCTCCCCAGCGAAGGAAACAACGGCGGCCATACGCCTGCTTCTCTCCTCTCATTGTGGCGTGCGGTGGGCCGAGCAAAGGCCGCCGCTCGGCACAAATATATATATATATATATATATATAAAAAACGTTTTCTTTCAGGACAAACACACACAGCACACTGCAGTCACAGAAAGTTCAACTTTTACTGGATAAAAGCTGGACTGTGTGTCCGTGTGTGTCCGTGTGTGTGTGTGTCCGTGTGTGTGTGTGTTGGGCTGTAACCCGGCCGTGACTCTCTACCAGAGGAACAGGAAGTGTGTGAGGGTGTGTTCTGTTGACGGAGGAGCCGCTCTCAGAAACAAAGCCAGGACTTCAGGGCCCCTTCTCCACTTCCTGTCCCAACACTATTGTTCCATAGAAAGGAGGCGGGGGTCAGACACACAACCCTACACCCCCCACACACAACCCCACCCTCCCAAAACAAAACAAACAGACTTATCAACCTCTCACTTTCTGAGCTTCTGTGCAGAGAAAAGATCCCAACATGGGATGGATTGGATTAGTGTTTGATATTATCTTATCTTATTATTATTATTATTATTATTATTATTATTATTATTATTATTATTATTATTATATAAGTTTAAAGTCTTCTAGTCTCAGACTAAAAACTCTGAGACAGATTGTCTGTACACCGTGTCATACTTTAGTCTTTTCAAGACTTTTCGCTTTTTTACGACATCTTTTCCCGTTTCTTTTTAAAGGTTTTGACGGGTTTTTTTGTCGTTTTTTTTTTTTTTTTTTTTTTGCTAGTTGTTTTTTCTTTACGTTTTTTGGTGTTTTTTCGACTTCTTTTCCTGTCTTTGGCTTGGGTGTTTTTGACGTTTTTTTGACCGCTCTTCGGATGCGTTGCCTCTTTGTGTCCTACGTGACAGCAGACTGAATGTCTTTGAAGCTGTGTTTGACGTTTCTTCTTCTTCCTGACATGACCCAAGCAATGAGCCTCCCTGCTGCTCTGTCAGGCCGGTAACGCTGACGTCACGCTCGCACGCCGGAGGCCGATAAGACCCGCTTTCATTCCTCCGCCACTGGGCCTGAACCTCGGCAGGAATGCAAACAGCTCCCAGCCTTCACCGTCTCTGGTCTCTGGGCCATGGAGTGGACAGAGAGAGAGAGAGAGAGATAGAGATAGAGAGAGAGAAGACAGATGGGAAATAAAGTTAGAAAGCTTTAAAAACCCAAATCTATATGAGACCCTATGAGTCCCTCCCACAGGGAACACTGAACATAGTTTAATATCATTATCATTATTTGAAGAGCTTCAAACTTTCTGTAAAACTCACAAAACTCAAACATTCACAACACGGCACTGAGGAACTTACTCTCTGGAGTGTGTGTGTGTCTGTGTCTGTGTGTGTGTGTGTGTCTCTTTGCATGTCTCTGTGTGTGTGCGTGCGTGCATGTGTGTGTGTGTGTGTGTGTCTTTGTGTGTTTGTGTGTCTGTGTGTTTCTGTGTGTGTGTGTGTGTGTGTGTGTGTCTCTGTGTGTTCTCTCCATACATCCTTTACATATTTCATCAGTTCATGGTCTTCTTCCCGAGGCTATTTAGCAGAGGCACCGTGGCTCCGTCCGGCGCTTAGAGCCGCCAAAAGACGACTGTGATTGGGTTAAAGAAATGTCAATAAACCAGAGCACATTTATCTCCCATCCTGGAATGCTGTGTGGACTAGCCAGACGAAGGTCTGGCAATGCGAGACGTGTGTGTGTGTGTGTGTGTGTGTGTGTGTGTGTGTGTGTGTGTGTGTGTGTGTGTGTGTGTGTGTGTGTGTGTGTGTGTGTGTGTGTGTGTGTGTGTGTGTGTGTGTGTGTGTGTGTGTGTGTGGGGACTCCAGGCTCCATCTACACGCAGCACCAGTATTGTTGAACCCTGTTAAAGCCTAACGTAGCAGTCAGCAGTGGGGATGTACTCTGAGGCAGAGGACCAACTGATAAGACCCACTGCGTCATCGCCCTCATTCAGTCAGCAGATAAAGACCGACGTGTCCCACTCTTGCTTCCTCTGGGGGGCGGGGGTGGGAGGCTTGTTTCCCTCCGAGATCTCCTTCAAACAGACCGGCTGCATCAAACAAATACACTTTCTCTCTGAGTTTCACCAGATTATAAACTGAGACTATTTAGTAGACAGAGACACCCACACATACACAGTCACACCCACACACACAGCTAATTCTATCCCTAATCCTAAAACCAAGTCTTAACCCTCAAACAGCCCTTTAAAGTTGTCGGGTCCAGAATTTTGGCCCCACAAAGCTGTCGGGACCCCACAAGTATCCTGGACTCCAGGTTTTTGGACCCCGCAAATGTAGTTAAACAAGAACACACACACACACACACACTGGCTGAAACCTCCTTGCTCCATAAAACGGCATTAAAAATAACTTTGAACAAATGTGCAGCAGATGATGAAGATGAAGACGACTGTCAGCTGAAATATTTAGCATCAACTATTTCCTGTTGGAGGCCGGCGAGCCCGAGACTCTGAGGACACGTTTGAGGCCAAAGTCTAAAATCTGGAGCCAGTGTTGTTTCTAGTTTTCTAACAGTTTGGACAAAGACCGAAAATGTGTGTGTGTGTGTGTGTGTGTGTGGTGGGGTGGTGTGTGAAGACTATCAAGGAAAATGAGCTTCTAAGATTGTGAAGAAAACGTAAACAAACATCTGCAATGGCGTACTTCCAGTGCAGCTTGTTATGAGAAGAGACCGTTTCCATGTTGCGTTCAGTGTGTGTCTGAGTTTAGATACATTCCCATTAATTATAAAATCCAGGTCATAATCAAAGCAGCGCCGGGACCCCCGGAGGGAACGCCTGCTGAGTTTCCCCGAGATCTTTAAGACTTCAAAGCCCTGATGTTTGGGGGGGGAGCAGAGATGTTGCTGATGGCGGTGGGGGGGATCCAGGGTCCCATCCTCCCCTGCATGCTGACCTTTGACCCCCTGAGACCCTGTGATAGTAAACACAGCAGCACCTTCAGTCACCAGGGTTTCTCTCAAGACAACAACTTAAATCATGTTTCTAAACGTGTGTTTCACCTAAATCTGGTATTTACCTTCACTAAAAGTGCTCGTTTTGCCGCTGGCAGACTCAGATTGATATTCTAAGTGTCTGACAACATTATGGAAAGGATTTCTAAGGAGGTCGACCTTTCTGTTAAAGAGTAAGATCCTTTATTTAAACATAAAAACATCCGCCAAATTGCGTTCGCTAAACCCCCCAGACTCCATGTAAATAAACAGTAATTTAAGCATCGTAAAATACACTTCATTCAAAGTGGACAGAAACAACATAAAACTATGATAAGCCGTTTTTGGATCGTCTTTCCACTTTCCAACCATCACAACTCTAGTTCTGGTTGAAATAAACACATAGTTTACAGATGTACATGTGAGAATATGTTGGCTCTATACACACTAAAGGTATTGGGCCTCATTCACCAATATCTTCCTAAGTTTTCTCTTAAATATGTTCTTAAGAAGGTTCCTAAGAAAAGTCTACGTCGGATTCATGACGTGTTCTTAAACAGCAGATTTGTTCGCACCTATGTTCTTAGGATTGATGAATCCCACGTCTTCGTAACTGAAAGCGCGTGCCAGTTGTTCCTAATTAGCATAAGAAAACGCCCCAAAAATTCCCATATAAGGACATGACACTTCCTGTGCACCTCCTGGGAGACAGGTTGTCGGAGCTTGTCGGAGCCGCGGTGGAGGAAGTACTGAATCTCAGTACTTAAATAAAAGTACAAATAACAAGAGACATATTTACTTTAGTAAAAGTAGAAGGTGTCCACTACCACAAACGAGGCCTGGCTTTTTAAAAAAAGTTCCTATCCTAACCAGCATAAAACGGAAATGTGTTGTTAGAATCGGAATGCGGTTGGTTTTATTCATGGATGTGTTTTAAGTACAGTTAGGACGAATTTGTACTTTGTTACATTCTACCACTGCATTTTGGCCCTATAAATAGCGATCAATCACCAAATAACACAGGATTTAATCAGTTTAATTGCTGATGTAAATTGCAGTGTTAGTGGTTTTTTTGCATAATATGATTTATTTTTCAACAAATGATCAGAAATACATTACAGTACATTACTATCATTGTTAACTGTAGAATTAAATAAAATGCAGTAAGCAATCATTTGGAGCAAATTGTCATCACTCAAATGTGCGTAAGAGTGCTTTTCAGTGTTCGTAGATGTTGTAAGAACAAATCCAAGTTAAGAAAACATTAGTGAATGCCAGAATCTTCGTAAAAAGTTCGTAAGAAGGGTTTAAGAACACATTTCTTCGTAAGAATGGTTGGTGAATGAGGCCCATTGTTTTTTTAAATGGAGTCTGGTGGGTTTAGCGCCAGCGACTTAAGAGCTGTTTCTGGTTGAACAGAACAATCTTAAAGAGGTTTTTAAAGGTCTATCTCTGTAGGGATCCTTTCCATAATGTTGTCAGACATTTAGAATATTAATCTGAGTGTGTCACTTTTGTGAAGGTAAATACAAGCAGGATCCCATCAGTCACAAAAACATAGGAAAATAGGGTCCAGGTTAAAAAAAAAGTAGTTACCCTTTAATTTGGCCGGGAGCAGGGAAATCTGTTTTATTCATGAAAATATCCATATTTGGTGCCAGAACCAGACAGAAATGGGTCTCAAACTAAGTTTATTTTCTCCTGATGTGTCTGAAAGATAACATTTCAGTGTCAGAATGTTCTGGAGATACGTGGCTTGTTGAAGAATGGCTCCAATATTTACTTTGGTGAAGTACAGGGAGAAAGAATCGCTCCTAATCTGTGTTTACGTTCACTTCTCCCGTTGGAATCAATCCACTCAGGACCTGCTGCTAGATTAACTGATACTTAACCTGGAAATATGCTTCCGTTGATCCAAATCACATACTAATAAAGTGTGTTTTGTGTTTTCCAGAGTTGCTGGGCTCCACCAAGAGACTGAATGTCAACTACCAGGACTCAGACGGGTGAGTGATGTGAAATAAACGCTATAAAAAAAACACACTTTCAGATTCAGAAAACTTTCTTGTCTGTCAGGACAGAAAATTGTCTGAGACGTGGCCTCAGCATACAACATGCAAGTACAGACAGTTAACATTCAATAGCTTATAAAAATAATTTACACAGGATACAAATGTCTATATATGTGTGCAAAGTGGCATAGTGTGTGTGTGTGTGTGTGTGTGCGCGTGTGTGTCTCTGCCATACGTTTATTTTTTTTATTACGTTTTTAATTCATTCATAATGGTATTAAAAAAGTCTTACATTTGACTTGGTGAAACCTGCAGAAGCTCTGATAAACTTCCCGCATGGCGATGTATTCCTAAGTCTTTATTTATGTTTGTTTCTGGACCCGTTTGTGCCGTGCGTGCCCAGCCGTTACTCCGCTCCCTCTGCCGGCCGTTACTCCCCTCCCTCTGCCTCTATAAAAGTGTGTCCACTCTGCAGTAACAGTGGAAACTACGCGGGCTGAAGTCAGCACATGACTCAGCATATTCAGAGTTTAGTTGTGTCTGCTGTCAGAACTTCATTCTGCCGAACGCTGACGGGTTGCATCATCCCCCCCCCTCGGAGCTCATTAGCCTGGAAGGAGAAAACAGACTGAGAAAGTTGACTCCCTCCTCATCAATATTTCTCTTTGTTCTGAGTGTTTTATTTCCCTCCTGCTGCTTTCTCTCAAACATCTCCGAGCTGTCTCGTCTTTAAACACACACCAGCTGCATGTTTCCACTCGTATCTCTGGAGCTGGAACAATTCCCAGTGTTGCTGCGCAATTAGTTGTCTCAGAAATAATCACGATTGACAATATAATTGCCTCTCTCAGTCTTACTTTGTTTCAAACAATATCAGTTTTGAGTGAATTCCAGGATACATCTTTTGTTGTACAATCACTGTCGTGTGTGCCAGATAATGTAGTAACGCAGGTACACAGCCTATGAAGTAAACCACGCCTCTTTATTATCAAACAGTTTTTCTAACTGTATCCTCACTTTGTCATTTTTGTTGCTTTGAACTTGTGTATAGCAGAGGTTTTCAGACGTATCACTCAAAGGTCCGCATCTAAAAAAAATGTTCTCTGTCAGGGGTCCGGAACGATTGGCAATAACTAAAACGGTTCGTCAACTTACTTATAACTTTAAAGCAACATACATTCAAGTTGAATTCTCTGTTTTCCTGGTTAATGTTTGTACCTTTTTGTCGGCAAGCCCACTTTTGATTTGCGGTTTGATTGCGTTTAAACACAGAACCGAGATTATGTACAAATATTGTGATTAGACAGTTATGTAATAATTGTTACAGGCCTATGTATCTCGGATATAGATTACTTACTTCATACCTGCCAACATTGACCTGTGATTTTCCGGATTATCGATTTGAATGGCTTAAGCGGAGGGTATACTTGAGCCGTACACCGTGTGCGGGCCGTTGTAGACGGGGCGCTATGAGCGGGCACAGAGACGTTTATGCTCGACGCATTGTTCGTTGCAGCTAGCGTGGGGTTAGGGTTAGGGTTACCTCGCCTCTGACACTCCTCTCACGGGGAATGTGTAAAATATCTGATATTTACAGTGCTTATTGGCCAAACTGTCTAATAACTTTACGTTACCCGCCAAAGTTGTTTTTTCACCCGCACCCACAACATCTTCTTCACGGGAAATGTAGGATTAGTGTAAGAAATGTAAGAAGTGCTGCCAGATAAAAGTTACATTTTCTAAGCCAAACACAAAACCGCCCAAATTTCTTGGCGGAAAACAGACCAATCTGGCAACGTTTCTGCAGCCAGCTGATTCAAAACGGACGCAAAGTTGTTTGCTTCATTCTTCACCGGACAAATTGTATAATAACTTTATAGTGATACCCGCCAAAGTTACATTTTTACCCGCATTTGCCGGGTTGGCGGGTGTCAATTTAAAGCCCTCGGTACAACGTTAGTTACATAATAAAACAAAGCTTCAAGGTAACCAAATTTCCATCGATAGTAGTGGAGTTATTTAAGATAATCAAGGAACCGTTTCAGCCCTAGTAAAGGAACGTTTCCTGAACAAAATACAGTCAAAGTTGTCTGTTTTTATATTTCAGAAGCAGAAAGTGTGTCCTGTCTGCTCGCAGCCTTAAAGTCAACACTGTCGTCACAACAAAAGCTCCCCGAGAGTCCGAGAGCGCCGTAAAACACCAGTGGCAGAGACACATGAGTCCTGGGGTGCCGTCGACTGTCCCCCTCTCTTTTGTTCGGCCCCTGAGAGGGTCAGAGGGTCGCCCAGAGGGGTCAAAGGTCAGGGAGCAGAGGGCCGCACAGATGACTTAATGCAGCGTCGACAGTTGAGAGACGAGGCAGGAGAGAGTTCACAGAGCCGTGTTGAGGGGAAGGAGTCCGTCAGACCCAGTGGTGTCGTCTAGTTTATTGTAGTGGGTCTACTACGTTAGTCTCTGTGCATCTTCTGCAGCATTTGTTCAGTTTGCGGTCACATTACTCGACCCGGATTTGCGGAAACACATAGCTGAAGTGAAAGTTCTGTCACAAAACCATGTTGTTACGTATCATTGCACATTTTTTTGTGGGTATATGCAAATCCTGGAGCTTTCTTAGTGGGTATACTGCATATACATCTGATTACGTAGACCACACCGCAGATTCATCACATTCTCACTCCCATCGCCTAACGCACGGGCGCTTGGTCAGATGCCTTTGGCGTTTGTTGTTGACGTCAGATCTAAACGCGTGTTATCTAAATGCGCTGGGTCGGGACTATTGGTGGCACTTTTGACGCAGTTAGGTTCAGGAAAAGATAGTGGGGTTGATGTGACACACGGGACAAGAACGAGAAAGTTGGGTTTAGGAAAAGAAGAACGGGACAGTTGGTTTTAGGTAAAGAAGAAGGGGACAGTTGGCTTTAGGTAAAGAAGAAGGGGACAGTTGGCTTTAGGAAAAGAAGAAGGGGACAGTTGGCTTTAGGAAAAGAAGAAGGGGACAGTTGGGTTTAGGAAAAGAAGAAGGGGACAGTTGGGTTTAGGAAAAGAAGAAGGGGACAGTTGGGTTTAGGTAAAGAAGAAGGGGACAGTTGGGTTTAGGTAAAGAAGAAGGGGACAGTTGGGTTTAGGTAAAGAAGAAGGGGACAGTTGGGTTTAGGTAAAGAAGAAGGGGACAGTTGGCTTTAGGTAAAGAAGAAGGGGACAGTTGGGTTTAAGTAAAGAAGAAAGGGACAGTTGGGTAAGGAGTTGGGAAAGAAACTCATATTTCTTATTTGGAAACTTTGAAAACGGGTCCCATTTGACCGGTGGTTTAAAAGAGATTAATGCCGTAAACGTGTGCAGCTTGGTCTGCAGTCTGATCTCTTGGTTAATTCATTCATCTGCTGGTTAAACTTTAATGGCGTCTTGTCTGACATCATGTTGACACACAGAGTGCAGCACTCTGAGCGGACAAACGAAACGGTGACACTCGGAACAGAAGAACACGAAGAGCAGAACCGGAGCTGGTGTTTAATGAAACAGAAAGGCATCCAGCTCGCCTCGGCTGAACAATGGCTGACATACTTTTCATCCTGGCTCACACAGTTTTACATTTCGCCAAGTTTCTGAGGGATTAATTACACTGTGGGAGTCGGCGGCCCCTCCTCTCCAGGTGTATCAGCCTGGTGTTGGAGGGAAAGTTCTATTCTGTGGAGAGATAGGAGGTGTTTGGTAAAATTACGATATTAAAGGGTAACTTTGCTTTTGTTTTGTTTTTCAAAACTGGACCCTATTTCCTATGCATTGCTGTCGGAGTGTCTGATGTGAACAACAGTCTCTGAAACTGGTCCAGTATTAAACCAGAACCAAGCTGTAATGTAACCCTACAGGACTAATGTTCAGCAGCAGTTAGAGTCCACTAAAAATTGTGTTGTTGCCGCTGACAGACTCAGATTATTATTCTAAGTGTCTGACAACATTATGGGATGGATCCCTACAGAGATAGACCTTTTAGTTAAAGAGTAAGATCCTTTTAGTTTAACATGAAACAGCCCCGTAATCCCCCTCACCAAACCCACCAGACCATATGTAAATAATCAGGATTTTTAGCGTGTATAGAGCCAGCATATTTTGTGTGTGTGTGTGTGTGTGTGTGTGTTTGTGTGTGTCTGTCTGTTTGCATGTGTGTGTGGGAAACAAACCGCTTTCTTTTCTGCGTCCCCTGTGAGACAAATTAGTTTTTGAGTCCGTTGGCTGGTTGTTTGCTTGTGTTTCTATGGAGAGCAGAGCTGGAATGAGTCTGCAATGGTGGGAGCTCTGCTCTTTTGTTTTCGGGGGGAGAACCCCTGAGCTGCCGGCTGCTGTCACACGTCTAAAGGAAGGAGGAGATACAACCGTCCGGCTGCTGCGACAGAAACTCTTTTCAGAAATATAAATGTGAATCACGTTCTATGGACAATTTCTGTTAAAATATACAGACACACAACTGTAACTACACGGAGTAGTTCCACAGGGTGGTATGTCTGCAGTAAAGGATCTGAATATGTGCTCAATCCTGTGTTGATCTTTCAACTGTAAAATGTTCTCCGTGTGCCAACATGCCCGACCAGCACTCATAAAGCACAGCTTGTAAATGTTCACAGTAACACTATCAAACGGGCCCGGATTGGCTAGTCTGGTTCTTTGGTTGTTGTGAGGGCCGGTGTTCAGGTATGGCACTGGGTTGAAATCATAGTTGAATATCATGGATGCTGTCGCTATGCTGCCTGCACTCATTGCAGCCCTCTCTTTGTATTTCCAGTATTTATTTTTTCTTGCAGCCCACCGTTCTCTACATTCATGCAGCCCACTCGCAGAGTGCAGCCTGGTTAATGATGACCTATTTATGTCCTCCGACGGCTGCACACAAGTACTCAAGTCACTGGTGCTTGTTGGAGGATGCCACCACGAGCAAAAAGGAGCCGTTTTAATAGAATAGAAAATAGAAAGCGCAAAACGGCACTGAAAAGGCGACAATTTAAAATGGAGGGCTCTAGAAAGTAGCCAGATGAACTTTTCTGTTGTTAGTGAAACGCCAAATGAAGACGATGAGATGGGTAGGCTAAGTTAGTTAGGAGAAGTGCCTGCAAACCAGCGTTTATGTTTATTAATCAAACTTGTTCTTGTAGCTCCACAGCAGCAGCTCCTAGTCCAATTTGCTGCTAACAGTGACAATGAAGAGTAGGGCTGCAACTAACGATTATTTTAATTATCGATTGATCTGTCGATTATTTTTTCGATGAATCGGATAAATAAAACAAAAGCATCAATTTACATCAACTCAATACATACATACTTGTTGTTTTAGTTAATAGTTGTGTAAAGGTAAATAACCCAAATAGCAGATACAGACAAGACAGACAGACTCACACTTATTCATTAAATTATTACCATCATTGTAGTAAGTGCAAGTTAAGTTCATTTATACACCACACACTAATATATTTGTCAACAATAACTGATATGGGACAAAGCACATAATATATACATGACAACAGATTGAAAAATTAATGGGTCAAAAAAGGCAAGTGAATAAAACCGTGTCTTTAGTCTTGCAAAGTATACCCCCCCTGCTTTATTACTGTTATTACCGAGCTAACGCTAGCTTGTCATGCTAGTCAGCTGGATAACGAGTAAACAGCAGCACCAGAAGAGCTACTGGAGGGACGGTACGTTCCTCCCTTCAGACCGGAACAGAAGTAGGATAGTGTAGTGACTTTACCCTGCTGTTGAACTCCCTTCCTCCTCATCAAGGACTCCAACATGTTTACGTTTTAGGTGCTGACTCATCACCGTGGTGCGCCCGTGCCATGCCGTGTCGCTTTTGCTTATCTTGCAATTAACACGTTTTTGATTTATTTAGTGTGAAATGCTCCCACACCTCGGATGACTTGGGTCGTACTGATTTCTCTGCCTCCGCCGAGTGTTTCAGAACAAGGTTACGGGTCTCTCCGGTCTCTCTCCGTATTTCCTCTACTGCCGCTCTGCTCTTTTTTCTTTTCTTTCGCTCGGCGCTGCTCCGCTCTGTGCTCAACTCAATTTTTTTTTTTTTTTTTTATCTTTGCGACTAGGTGGCGTAATAGTTGCGCGACACAACGAATCAATAATTAAATTCGTTGCCAACTTTTTTAGTAATCAAATTTTATCGATTTTATCGATTTGTTGTTGCAGCCCTAATGAAGAGCCAGTAACGTTACCAAGCAGCAGCTATATGAGCCCAGAACTCCAGTTTGGGCAGGTAGGGTTGTTCATTGACTGAATATTATAAGAATTAATAAGAGTGTGGTGTTGACCTGCTCTATATGAAAAATGCCCTGGGGTAATTACTGATGCCAGATGATTTGACACTACCATAATGACACTGACTTGATTTGATCAGAAAGCTTTGTAAAAGGAGAGATTTGTGCTAAGAATTATGACAATTTATACATGTGATTTAGTGTCAGAAGCAGAGCCACTAGTGTGCATTAGGGATAGCTGCTGTCGGTGTGGAAGGCACATCTACTGTAAGCTGTTGTATCACAGTGTGTGAACAAGCAAACATGATCAGATTAGTTACAATATAATCACTTTTTATGCCCAAATATTACTTATGACCCATTATGCCTTTATCCTCGAAATTATGATAGTAAATATACAAAGCCCACAACTGAAAGAGAAGAGAATATATGAAATATTCAAAGGAAAAAATAGATTATGGTGTCTATTAGAAAGTGCAATACAATGTATCTTGTTCTTTATTTAATCTGTGATTACTTAGTTGCACAGAAATAGATTCTGATATTGTTCAACATCATTGGGTTGTGATGTTAACTTTTCTAATAAATCTACATTGTGAAGCAACACTTGGAAATAGGGATATTTTACAAAAATACACTGAATTACAAGGATGTAGAGAACAGGGCGCTATTGCAGACTTATATACTAAGGTTTTGATTACATTTTTTTAATATAGTCAGTTGTGAAGTAAAGTGGGCATGAAAATCCAGGGCTGAAAATGAGTCCCACTCCGGCCCTGCTATCAAACAAACAAGCCAAACTCTGAGCTGTGAACAGCAACACACTGTTAAAACACTTCAGTCTGTTCAGACCTCAAGTCATAACTCATTTGCACTGAAGTGAGATTGGGAAGGAGTGAACATCCGGGCGTTGACGTGTCAGTGAACGGCCTCCATGTCCGATAGATGATGTGATACGCATTCTTCTTAGAAAACAATCAATTTTTAGAAATGTCTCATGATATATTGTCTCTAGTGTATTATTTAATTTTATGTTTTTGTTAAAGAAAGAAGAAAGATCGCAATATACTCAATACTGGCGAAAAAAGCAGAGGACCTAAACTTGATCTTTGCGGAATGCCTTTTAATATCAATTTAGAGACTTGTTTTCAAACAACCAGCAACAAAAGTCTGAAAGCTCTGGGGAGCGTGGAGGTGAGGGTCACAGCCCCCCCCACCCACACCCGATGCTGAGTGGCGGCCGTGATGAGAGGTGAGGTCAGAGAGGGCCTGGTTCTCCCAGAGAGAGGAGGGGGGGAGGCAGAGGTAAGAGCCGGAGCTGTTAACAGGTCTTAGGACGGTAAGATGAGCCGGACAGAGGAGGGATTGTCTACCTGCATCCGCAAACAGGAGCCAGCGAGGGTCCCGTCCCCCTTACTGGTTAAAACACACTAAAGGGGCGGAGCTAGATGTTCGTGGCTAAACCCGGACCTCGCAGGATCCGGGGGCATGACACCCCTTTGGGATGGCACGATATCAAAAATCAAGTAGTCCGTACCAATACCACTAAAAGTACACAATACTCAAAGAAAACTGCATTTTAAAATGTAACCGTCATTCTTTTTTAGTGCTTCCTTTTATATTCAATATATGTTCAATTTGTTGAATAAAAGAAAGTTGGAAATGATTTCCTTACATTGTTTTTTTAACTCAACAAGCAATTTGATTTCTCCACAACATGGACACATCAAAAACACTGGATCCTACATTTCCCACAATGCAATCTCTCAGTTAGACAGGCAACTGAGCTTCATGTATCAAAACAGTGGTGTGACTATTTAAACTCAGTAACTCTTTCAAATCAAATAGAAAAACAGACAGGGAGCATTTTACGGCAACATACACACTTTTACTTGTGAATGCCGGACTTTGACTTGTAATAGAGTTTTTATACATGGATGCATTAGTACTTTTACTGCAGTATAGGATCTGATTACTTCTTCTCTCTCGGTTTCTGTGTTAATAATGGAGCGTCTCTTTATCAGCAGCCTTCAGGGACTCTGCTCTCCTTTTCAGACTAATCATCTGACTCCGCCACAACATGGAGACTTCCTCCCAGCTCCCTTGAAACCCTCCTGAGTTCTTCTTCTCCTCCTCTTCCTGTCGCTCTCTCTCTCGCTCCACTCTCAGTAATCCATCCATTATCGTCGGAGTGGCCCGCAGCGCTGTCTCTACTGTGCCCCGTGAATACCAGCGCTCGCGTTACGCAACACAGAGAAAGAACAGCCCTCCATCTCTGCCTTTTTTCATCCCTCTCTCTCCCCTAATGTCTCGGCTGCTTTATGTACACACATGTAGCCTGTAGCTTTGTTTCCTCTCCTGTCTGAACTTCACATGTGGGTGGGTGGGGGGAGGGGGATGGGAGGACTCTCAGAGGATTCAATTTCGCACAAGAACCGCCGCAGCTCTCATAACGGTAGCTCATATTTGCAGAGGAGTCATGCAGAATACAATCAAATACACCACACACAGCCAGCCACACACACACGGTAACACACTCGCACATTCTCACACAATATTCATATTCTGTATATATAAAAATATAAATAATGTTGTCATATCTAGTGACTTTTAACAAAACTAATATCGGCCTTTCTACATGAGCCACTGATGGGCGAAGTGACTCACACAGAAACAATAACCTGACTCTGTTCACACACACACACACACACACACACACACGCACACAGCGCTGCCAAGGAGGGTCTAGCTAGTCCACACAGCATTCCTGGAAGGGAGAAGAACGTGCTCTGGTTTATTGGCATTTCTTTAAACCAATCACAATCGTCTTGGGCGGCGCTAAGCTCCGGACGGAGCCACGGTGCCTCTGCTAAATAGTCTCAGGAAGGAACTGGCTTTGGTGGAACGTGTACATTCTGGTGCAACAGAAAACTCAGATTGGACAGATTGTCTAGCTAGCTGTCTGGATTTACCCTGCAGAGATCTGAGGAGCAGTTAACCATAGTCCTCACAAATCCACCAGAGGTTAGAACACCAACACAAAGACAGAGGAAGGGGACAGACATCCTGCCTAAATGAGGGACATCCGGCGGCGCCACCGGACCAATCCCGATGATGAAACGTCGTGGATATAGACTAGGGAGTTTACGTTCAGCTGACAATGATGGAAATGATTGAGTGTGACTCCCGATCCCCGATCAGCACAAATCGGCTCCGATATCATACTCGGGGTGGAGACATCCCTTAAATAAATCCATATATATATATATATATATATATGAAGCTGATGAGAGAGTTTGAGAGGCTGATAACTGGACAGTTTCTGGGGCTGAAAGAGTTAACAGTAAACCCACTTTAAATGATGGTGAGGTTTAGTAGAGAGGGTGTGTCTGTTCCCAGGTGTTGTCCTGTAGCTGCAGGTCCCCGTCTGACTCACACGGAGACAAAGACTTGACTCACTCACACACACACCCACCCACACGTACAGACACAGACACACACACACACACACACACACACACACACACACACACACACACACACACTCACACACACACCTACACCTGACTGTTCATGTGCACACACCCTCACACACACACACCCTAACACGCCCACACACACCCTAACACATACACACACACACACACACACACAGACACAGACACAGTTACATGAAGATGGACATGTTAAACAGAGAAAAGATACAATAAAAGGCCCACAGCCCACCCTGGCTTAGTTCATATAAATCATACGCGTACATACAAAATATAACAGAACTTAGTCTGCGAGTCTGCGAAATATGATAGAAAAGGCTGCCGTACATGAGGGAACTTGTCAGTGTTTCCTGTCATTGTGTACTTCATTTACTCAAGTTTCAAGACAAACATGACTGATCTGTGATCTGTTGTGAAAGGGAGGGAGGGCTCTGGAAACGTCCTCTCTGAATCAGCTCAGCGTCTGGCCAGGAAACATGGGGAACTGACAAGGTCTTTCTTCACACTCCTCCGGGGTCCCAAAAATGACCAATTACAGGGGCATGGCTAAAGAGGTTTTGCTGTTATAATTAAATTGTGTTGAAATAAACACACCAGAAGTTGTGTTATGTTTGTGTGTGTGTGTGTGTGTGTGTGTGTGTGTGTGTGTGTTTTTTAACTTTTTTCAAAGTTTTTGTCACTTTTCCCGACGTTCTTTATCACTTTTTATGATGTCTTTGTCAATTTTTTTCAACGTATTTTTTTTACTTTTTTGTTGTTGTTTTTTCTGACTTTTTATATAATTTTTTTGAACGTTCTTTGAAATAAAACCCCCAAATTCAGTGAAAGTAGTCAACTGATCATTTATTTTCCATGTGAAGAGCTTTGTAGGGAACCATCCACGTTATGTTTTTGACAATTTGCTTGAAGGAAACCCAAAATTTCTGATATAGAAACTTTTTGAAAATGGGTCAAATTAGAGGAAGCTTGTTTATGATATATAATATTTGTGACCTCTGACCTGTCTTGTGTCAGATAGTATATGATATATAATATCTGTGACCTGTGACCTGTGTTGTGTCAGATAGTATATGATATATAATATCTGTGACCTCTGTTTTGTGTCAGATTGTTTGATATATAACATCTGTAACCTCTGACCTGTCTTGTGTCAGATTGTTTGATATATAACATCTGTGACCTCTGACCTGTCTTGTGTCAGATTGTTTATGATATATAACATCTGTGACCTCTGACCTGTGTTGTGTCAGGTTTTCGGCGCTGCACCACGCTGCGCTCACAGGGACCGCAGAGCTGCTGTCTGCACTGCTGGAGGCTCAGGCCACCGTGGACGTCAAGGACAGCAACGGTTACACACACACACACACACACACACACACACACACACACACACACACATCTCAGATATAGAAGAGATTCCCAGAGATCTTCTGCTGTAAATAGTACCAACAAGAAGCAGCCCTCAGATATTGTTATAATGCATGAGTATTTGTAGTGACTCCATGAACTCAAAGGTGTGTGTTTGTGTGTGTGTGTGTGTGTGTGTTTGTTTACGTGTTGCAGGAATGCGTCCGCTGCACTACGCCGCCTGGCAGGGGAAAGCCGAGTCGGTCCTGGTGCTGCTCCGCTCCGGAGCATCGGTGAACGGTGTTTCTCTGGACGGACACATCCCTCTGCACCTGGCAGCGCAGTACGGACACTACGAAGTGGTGAGCGCAAACTAGGGTCCGGTACCCAACTAGGTACTTTTTTGGGTACCGACCGAATTACATCGGTACTACAGAGCAGTGTTTCTCAGATGGGGGTACGTGTCTCCCTAGGGGTACTCTGGAGGACTGCAGGGGGTACGTGTCCCCCTAGGGGTACTTTGGAGGACTGCAGGGGGTACGTGACAGTTACAAGGCTGTAGTTACTTCAATTTATTTTTTTTCTCCAAATTAGTCGCTATTTTTGAAGTTTGTCACCTTTTTTTTTAAGGTTTTTTTCATTTATTTTGACCTATTCTTGCCTTTCTTCCTTACTTTTTTATACTGTCTTTTTTTCTACAAAGTTTTTGTCTTTTTTTTCAAAGTTTGTCGCTTATTTGAATTTTTTGTCACTTTTGTCCCGCCTAGTGTTGCCTTGCTTCTTTCTACTGTGTTGTTTTTGAAGTTTAAAAAGAGCTAGAAAATAAAAGCGGGCTAAAATAGCATAAGATACCGTGCAGTGTAAGAAATGAATAGTTATCATATAGTTTGTAGGGACGGGTTTGGGAGCCCAGAGGGAGGTGTTGTATTTTGTGTTGTGTGTAAAATGTTCTAAGTAAACAGGATAAAAAGGTTTTAAATTCTTTTTTAGGGAACTGGGAAAGAGGGAAAGTACAGAGAAAGGTACTGTTGGGTACCGGAACCGAATTCTAGGTACCGGTACCGGAAAAAAAGTGAATGGTACCCAACCCTATTGCAAATGTGTCAGATGGCAGCCCGGAAATTTTTCAAGACTTTCCACCACTTGGATCTCTTGGGATTATTGATATGTTATCCCTTGTGTTGTCCTCGGGGTCAAATGTGACCCGTTTTTTAAAGTTTTTTTATATCAGAAATATGGATTTCTTTCAACCAATTGCCCCAAAATAAACTGGATGCATGGATGTACGTTGTATGGGACCCATGCAACGTTTTCACGGCTAAAATAAATGATCATGTTTGCTGAATTTTGGGTGTTTTATTCAGTTTTAAAACCATTTTTTAAATTGGTTTTAAAACAGCATCCTGACCAAATGTTGACATGAACCAGTCTATGATCCACTCAGCATCCTCTGATTAACTTTTAGTCAAATTAATTCATAGTTTCTGCTTTTTTATAACTCATAAATTAGGTTTAATGTCATATAATTTAGGTTTATTGACCATGAATTGAAAAAAGGGTTGGAAAAAAGTGACAAAACATTTCAAAAAAGCGGCAAAAACTTTAGCGCACAACCGTTCTATCGGCGGGCCGATATTATCGGCCGATATTATATTAACTATCGGTATCGGCATTTATAATGGCAGATTTTTTTTTTTTAATATTCATTCATCAGAATCATTTATAATGACAAATGATTCTGATAATTGAATATTAAAAAAATTAAATAAAAATGGACGAAACCCCCTTCAACCATGTTCTAAGTGTTGGCGTTGCGTAGTGTGTACCACCAGAGGGCGCTCTACAACGTCCCCTGTTGGCTACACTCAGAGATTTTTTGTTGTTATTGTCTTTTTGTTCATAAGGACTTTAAGTTTCATATCTTAAATTACAGAATGTTTTTTTATATATATATCGGCCGATATATCGGATTTTTAAATCCTCAAATATTTGTATCAGTATCGGCCTTAAAAATCCTTTATCCGGGGGGGGCCAAAAGAAGTTCATTTTCAATTTTGACCCGCAACTTCATGGTCACAGGAAGACAATGCAGGGTTATAGAGGAGACTTTTATGAGAAGGCCTAATAAACATTTGGCAGATTTTCTGTTGCAATTCGTGGGAGGTTCACCCCTTTTTTTTATCACAAAATGCTTAGATAGATAGATAGATAGATAGATAGATAGATAGATAGATAGATAGATACTTTGTTTTTTGAAGTAATAGGGTTACAGTTGTTGTGTTTGTACTAGTAGCAGGAAAGACGTCGCTGGGTGTGATTGGATTTGTTTGGATTTCAGACGATGACGATGAGGAGGATTTTGTAGGACGATGGGGTGGGGACAGGAGGGGGGCGATGAGTGACCCTGTTTGTGTCTGAGCGGGACAGATGTGACGGGATGTTTTCACTAATGAAATGAACACTTTAGGAAGGTTTTTTTTTATTTTTATTAATCCTGTGGCCAGACTCTGTTGTTTTCAGAGCAGGATTAGGATGGATGTAGGTGAGGTGGGGAAGACTTTCAGACAGTTTAGAGGGATTTAACTCCCGATGTTTTCACAAAACATCCGATTAAGTCTTTATTCAACATAAAGACCTTAAACACATCAAAATATAAAAACGGATTTAAGTTTGGTTTGGTTGTCACATTTAAGCCAACACTTTAATTTAATGCAAACAGACACAGCCAGTTAGTAAAGTACATTTCAGAATAGTCCACTGTATTTATTTGACAACTTTAGTTAGTATCAACTCTTTTCTAACTGGGTGCAGATTCCCCTCTTGAAAAGGGATTTGATGCATCCAACCCAAAGTTGGATGCAAACTAAAAAAAAACTAAAAGCTAAAGAAGTGCAACTACAATCAGAAGATCTGAGAAAAGTTGTTTAGTTACATTCATTTGGTTCAGGTGCTGCGCCTAAACCTTACAATGGCTGATAATCTATAATCAGGGAAAACCCTAATTGTAGATTATGTTCTGTTGTCCTTTTTTTTTTCAGCCAAAGTATGAATGTAAACACAGCTGCAGCTAATGCAAACAGTCCGCCTTAAATCCGTCTTTTTTGAGATTCCTCTGGTCAGTGTAATCCATCCTGTGGGGTATCACCCTGCAGAGCTGTGATAATAACACACGCACGCACGCACACACACACACACACACACACACACACACACACACACACACACACACATACATACATACATACATACATACATACATACATACATACGCACGCACGCACGCACACACGCACACACACACACACACACACACTAGACACACACACAGACACCCACAGACACACACAAAGGCAGACACAAAGACACACACACACACACACAGGCAGACACATAGACAGACACACACAGAGGCAGACACAGAAACACACACACACACAAACACACACACTCACTCTTACATCTGGGTCCAGAGTGTTTTACACTTTACCTCATCTGATTGGCCGAGAGCCGGTGAAACATTATCCACATTACAGCATCGACATATCACAAAGCCTCTGAGTCCCGAGACGCCATCGCGCTCCGCAGGTGTTTCCTTCTGCTGGAGAGTCACACAGAGTCAGGCTAACCGTTTCCCCCCGCTTCCAGTCTTTATGCTAAGCTAAGCTAACCACACTCTGCACTGAACACACAGACATGAGATTTACATCCATCTGGACATCTTCAGAAAGAAAGAGAAACTGTGTTGAACTGTTTAACCTCTTCTGCTCCAGATATTTTATTTTCCTTTTGCCCGTCTGCTCTCTTGTTGTTTATCACTCTTATAATCTGATCGCCCCCTGGTGGCTGGCTGTTAGTGTAGGACATACAGTCCTCTCTCTGGGTTGTTTTACATTTCTTTAAACCAATCCCAATGGTCTTGTGGCGGCGCTAAGCTCCAGACGCAATGACGGTGGCTCTGTTAAATAGTCTCAGAAAGGAACTTGTTCTGCTGGAACATTTGCACCCCGCAAAAGAAAACACCACATACAATATTAAATGAAGTTAACTTTTGACACAATACAGTAACGTGAGCTATTTAAATGAGCTGATACATGGTTAAACCTCATTGGCTCTTACTAGTGTATCTCTTTGTCCACAGCAATACCACCAATCAGTCCCAAAACCTCCCAGTTAGAGAAGAAATACCCTAAACATATTCTTTGTAAATCTTTACAATCATTCCCCTTGCTCTTGATTCATGAAACCGTGTTTGTGTGTCTGTTTGTTTTCAGTCTGAGATGTTGCTGCAGCATCAGTCCAACCCGTGTCTGGTCAATAAGGCCAAGAAGACACCTCTGGACCTGGCCTGTGAGT